>NW_026909723.1:32500-47500 GCF_023558435.1 Drosophila sulfurigaster albostrigata | reverse complement strand
TGACGTAATGAAATAAAGAAAAATTGTATCACTCTAAGCGGTGGATCACTCGGCTCATGGGTCGATGAAGAACGCAGCAAACTGTGCGTCATCGTGTGAACTGCAGGACACATGAACATCGACATTTTGAACGCATATCGCAGTCCATGCTGTTATGTACTTTAATTAATTTTTTAGTGCTGCTTGGACTACATATGGTTGAGGGTTGTAAGACTATGCTAAATAAGTTGTTTAAAATTTTTCGGAATTTTAAGCACATTGTATATTATTGGATAATATAAGTGTGAATCTAAAAAGTTCTCGCTTAAGATATTCATAATATGAATTAATAAATGAAAATACTAAAACTCTGTTGCATGAGAAATTTGAAGAATTATATGTTCTTTATTCATTTCAAATAATACTGAGGAATGTCTAGCATAAAATATATTATTTTATAAACTAGAATTGCCTCTTATTAACGAATATGATATAAAGAATAATTTTGTGAATATTATGGACCTTCAAAAAAAAGATAGTATATTTCAAAATAGGCAGAGAATTGTCTATAAGTGTAATTAAACAACCTCAACTCATATGGGACTACCCTGAATTTAAGCATATTAATTAGGGGAGGAAAAAAGAAACTAACAAGGATTTTCTTAGTAGCGGCGAGCGAAAAGAAATCAGTTCAGCACTAAGTCACTTTGTCTATATGGCAAATGTGAGATGCAGTGTATGGAACGTCAATATTCTAGTATGAGAAATTAACGATTTAAGTCCTTCTTAAATAAGGCCATTTACCCATAGAGGGTGCCAGGCCCGTATAACGTTAATGATTATTAGATGATGTTACCAAAGAGTCGTGTTGCTTGATAGTGCAGCACTAAGTGGGTGGTAAACTCCATCTAAAACTAAATATAACCATGAGACCGATAGTAAACAAGTACCGTGAGGGAAAGTTGAAAAGAACTCTGAATAGAGAGTTAAATAGTACGTGAAACTGCTTAGAGGTTAAGCCCGATGAACCTGAATATCCGTTATGGAAAATTCATCATTAGAATTGTAATATTTAATCAATATTATAACGATAGTGTGCATTTTTTCCATATAAGGACATTGTAATCTATTAGCATGTATGGAATTTATCAAACAATTTTGATAAGAGTTTATTTAAATTAGAGTGCTTGCATTTTAACATAAAATAAATTTCAAAAATTTGTTAAAGTGCTGATAGATTATATAAGTACAATGCGTTAATTTTTCGGAATTATATAATGGCATGATTATCATTGATTTTTATGTTTATTATAAGCACTTGTATGATAAACAATGCGAAAGATTCAGGATACCTTCGGGACCCGTCTTGAAACACGGACCACGGAGTCTAACATATGTGCAAGTTATTGGGATATAAACCTAATAGCGTAATTAACTTGACTATTATTGGGATTAGTTTTTTAACTATTTATAGTTAATTAACGCAATCAGGGGCGTTCTATATAGTTATGTATAATAATATTTATATTATTTATGCCTCTAACTGGAACGTACCTTGAGCATATATGCTGTGACCCGAAAGATGGTGAACTATACTTGATCAGGTTGAAGTCAGGGGAAACCCTGATGGAAGACCGAAACAGTTCTGACGTGCAAATCGATTGTCAGAATTGAGTATAGGGTCGAAAGACCAATCGAACCATCTAGTAGCTGGTTCCTTCCGAAGTTTCCCTCAGGATAGCTGGTGCATTTAACTGTTGTATAAAATAATCTTATCTGGTAAAGCGAATGATTAGAGGCCTTAGGGTCGAAACGATCTTAACCTATTCTCAAACTTTAAATGGGTAGAACCTTAACTTTCTTGATATGAAGTTTAAGGTTATGATATAATGTGCCCAGTGGGTCACTTTTTGTAAGCAGAACTGGCGCTGTGGGATGAACCAAACGTAATGTTACGGTGCCCAAATGGATGGCGCTTAAGTTGTATACCTATACATTACCGCTAAAGTAGATGATTTATATTACTTGTAATATAAATTTTGAAACTTTAGTAGTAGGAAAATACAATGGTGTGCTTAGAAGTGTTTGGCGTAAGCCTGCATGGAGCAAATCATTGGTACAGATCTTGGTGGTAGTAGCAAATAATCGAATGAGACCTTGGAGGACTGAAGTGGAGAAGGGTTTCGTGTGAACAGTGGTTGATCACGAGTTAGTCGGTCCTAAGTTCAAGGCGAAAGCCGAAAATTTTCAAGTAAAAAAAAGTAACTAAAATTTAAATTTTGTCATAATTAAAAAACTTGAATAATTTTGAACGAAAGGGAATACGGTTCCAATTCCGTAACCTGTTGAGTATCCGTTTGTTATTAAATATGGGCCTCGTGCTCATCCTGGCAACAGGAACGACCATAAAGAAGCCGTCGAGAGATATCGGAAGAGTTTTCTTTTCTGTTTTTATAGCCGTACTACCATGGAAGTCTTTCGCAGAGAGATATGGTAGATGGGCTAGAAAGAGCATGACATATATACTGTTGTGTCGATATTTTCTCCTCGGACCTTAAAATTTATGGTGGGGACACGCAAACTTCTCAACAGGCCGTACCAATATCCGCAGCTGGTCTCCAAGGTGAAGAGTCTCTAGTCGATAGAATAATGTAGGTAAGGGAAGTCGGCAAATTAGATCCGTAACTTCGGGATAAGGATTGGCTCTGAAGATTGAGATAGTCGGGCTTGATTGGGAAACAATAACATGGTTTATGTGCTCGTTCTGGGTAAATAGAGTTTCTATCATTTATGGTAGTTTCTTGTTCCCCGGATAGTTTAGTTACGTAGCCAATTGTGGAACTTTCTTGCTAAAATTTTTAAGAATACTAGTTGGGCAACCAGTTAGTTCTTTTAAATTATAACGATTATCAATTAACAATCAATTCAGAACTGGCACGGACTTGGGGAATCCGACTGTCTAATTAAAACAAAGCATTGTGATGGCCCTAGCGGGTGTTGACACAATGTGATTTCTGCCCAGTGCTCTGAATGTCAAAGTGAAGAAATTCAAGTAAGCGCGGGTCAACGGCGGGAGTAACTATGACTCTCTTAAAAAAAAATAGCCAAATGCCTCGTCATCTAATTAGTGACGCGCATGAATGGATTAACGAGATTCCTACTGTCCCTATCTACTAGGGCGCCCCTATCTACACGGTTCTAGGTAGGCCTTGCTCTTGACATAGGGGAAGTGTCAGTCAAACAACTGGCCTTCAAATGTGTACCTTTTTAAAGGGGCGCTGATCACGCCTGAATTGTGTATAAATAAGTAATAATAAATTGGATCCCATGCGCTCGGGCGCCGTGTGATTAAGTCACTCATGATGACAGGTGCACACGTAAAACTCTGGTATTGATATGGACATGGAATTTGGTAGATTAACGTGAGCACCTGCCATGTTGGCTCTATCTCACGGTGCGCAGCACAGACGATTCAATTTAAGCGTCGAATCAGCGCCCCATGGAGCAATTCACGGGTACACATTGAAGAGCCAACTGTTTTGGGTTGGCTCAACCTCCTGTGTGAGGAGCGAGGCCCATCTAAAACCTCTTCCGATCTATGGTATCACGGCAACCGGTTGTATTACGCAACTCCACGTCGAGCACTCCACTCTATCCGCATTTGGATGGTAAACCACAGCCACCACGATACTCCCGAAAGGGCCGCAACCAAATACCAGGACGGACATATGTCCGCGGGCACCTGGTTCCCGTGGTACCAGAAAAACCTCCGGTCAGGTTTCGTACCACAAAGGTACTACCAATTTTAACTCCAAACAGTTACGGGTTGGTGGCCCAGGTGGAAACATCAAACATACAACATACATACGCTCCGATTCATTGCAACCCCACATTCATACATCCCGATTCACGCCTGCCTACCTAGCATTCCCATTCCCTCATGCATACATTATTCACACAATCATTCATTCCTGCCTCCAGGAACGCTCATCCGCCGGCTCGCAAATACAATGCGGGCAAACTCATTCAAATTACCTACACAAGTACTAGTGGAGTGATTGACTTACGTCAAACCCACCACCAGTCTGCCTAATCCCTAGCTCATCCATCACACGTATATCGCTATACAGTGGGCATTCACACAACACATGCATGGCAGTCTCCGCTGCCAAACCGCAGCAACATTCCGGACTATCGCACAGGCTTCTCGGATGCAAGAATGCATTGAGAGAACCATGGCCAGTCAACAAGAATCCGAGACTCAGATTAAATCTGAAGTCTGGACGGTCTGCAGTGAACTTGACATCACGAATAAATTCGTGAGTCACCCGCCCATTCACACTTGCATCCCATCTGACCTGCCAGTCAGACAGAACACACTCTTTCAATAACTTCTTCAGACCAGAACACACACTCAATGGCAGCCGCCTCTTAATCTTGAACATCAAGGCTCTACGCCTGACTTCTAAGTCAAGAGGGGCTGCACCAAGCAATACCTGCAAAGCTTCCGTAGAAACAGTGCGGCACACAGGCAGACAACCTAAAAGAATCACACGCTGGCAAGCCAGCACTTTCTTTCTGCCCACAACAGTCTTTGCTGCCTCATACCACACAGACGACCCATATGCTGCACATGCAACAAATAGGCCGCTGTATATGGTACGCACAGCTCGTCTGCTAAGGCCCCAATCACTTCGCAAAATGCGACGCACCTGTCCAACCACACTAAACAACCGCGCCCTGAGACCGGTGAGATGCGGCATAAAGCACATCCCCTCACCGAAAGTAATGCCAAGGTACCGAACCTCAGTCACATACTTTAAGCTAACGTCGTTTAGTCTGACAACTGGAGGCCGACTGGCAGACAATTTACCCTTGAGTAACATTGCCACCGTCTTATCCGCTGCCAAACCGACGCCGACACTGTCGCCCCAATCGCAAACAATGCGCAAGCACTCCTAGCACCTGCCTCAATCTCGGGCGCGATTGCCCCTCAATCAAAATGAGCAGATCATCCGCATACGCACAACACTTGCAGCGCAATTCGAGTTGCCGCAATAGGGAGTCCATCATTAGGTTCCATATAAATGGACCACAGATGGATCCTTGCGGACAACCACGAACCACATCCACAGTGACACTCTCACATTTTCCTATTGCTGTCGCACGCCTGCCAGAAAAATAGCTCTTCCATAGAGCCATCTCTCGGCAGCCACAGTCGCTCAATTTTCTTAACACACTTGCCCAGCTAAGGTGGTCAAACGCACCCCTAAAATCTACAAAAATGCCTAAGACGTACCTGGGTTGCTGGACCCCACTGAGTCCTTGACATAATGCCATGCATCCTCCGTACATCTACCTCTAGTGAAGCCATACTGTCTATCAGACATCTGGTCTTCAACTAACTCAAGCAGCCTTTCTATCATGACTCTTTCTAGCACTTTTCCAAGCACAGGAAGGGGACTGATGCCCCGATAAGATCGAGGATTACTCCTGATCTTATCGGGCGACTTCAAACACTACCATCTTTGCACATTTCCATTCACTGGGAAAGTATCCCTCATTCACACACCTTTCATACAATGCATACATATACTCTGGAATCGAATTCCAAACACATTTACACATTTCCCCAGTGAAACCATCCATGCCGGGCGACTTTCTCGACTTTAACCTCTTAAAAGCCGCCCCCAATTCAGCTTCTCGGGCAGTTCAACAGGTTGCTCCACATGTAGTGGAGCCTCCTGTCTCTCCTCTCGCGGGAAGAACACATTCAGCAAAGCATTCATACAATCCTTCCATGCCGTTAGCTGAAGGCCTCCGACATGTAAGTTGCCTAAACTAAGCTCCCTGCCTTTCCCTCTCGCTATTTGATAAACACGACCCCAGGGATCATGCTTATTGCGATCTACAAAATCACGCCATTCCGCTTCTTTCACATGTACAAGCATTTCTTGTACTCATTCATACACCTACTATACTTCGCCTTAGCTGAGCAGCGCTTTCGGCATTGGATATTCTCGCTTTTGGAAACGTTTCCGCAGAGTTCGAAGTATCCTACGCTTAGCACTCAACTCACTCGTCACTTAACACGCTTAAGATTCACCTTGCGGTGTCTCCGAAGCATGTTATCATTCACACCTCGTCATCCACCTATTCACACACATGACCTGCTCGTCAACACTCATTGCACTGAAGGTGCTAAGCGGAACTTGCGTTGCCGCCTCACATATAAATAGCCCATATTGGGCCCAATTCACACCACAAGTGCTCCACGAATTACCCCCAACACTTTTATTCGTTGTGGGAGTATATGCAAACACAATCTCAATTGGATTGTGATCGCTTATACCCTACCCCACCTAAAACACTCCACTCAAAATGAAACACACGCATTGCTGCTTCATTCACAAGGGTGACGTCAATGTCACTTTTCCTGTTCGGACCATCAAAGGTATACCACACGCTGGGTTGATTAACGACCCGAACATCTTGGGACACGGCCCACTCGGCTAGCGTTTCACCTCGCCTGTGGTTCTGATGATACCCAGACGAGTGTCTGGGCATCTTACTGAACCACACGGGGGACGACGCATTCGCATCAATACCAAGGATGATCGGATCGCTACTCGCCAGTAGTAGCACCTCATCCATGTACGCTATATACGGCTCGAGGGTTCCCCGAACGCGCAATACACACTCACAACTAACACCCTGCCAAAATTGCCATTAAGGCACACACACACCCCCCAGTCGGTAGAACACATCAGAGTGCATTCAATACCAACATCATTCACCACCACCGCAGCCTTGGCCCTGCTGTCAGTGAACACGCGCATGCGCGCGGGTAAGCCACGTACGCAACCATCGGTTGCATACGGCTCCTGCAGCAGGAGCCACTACACTGCCTCTCTCACACATCATTTCGCCCACATCGCACATAACTGCATATGACCGCTGGCAGTTCAGCTGAAGGACTTTGCTAGCCATATTAATGTCTAGCGTTGGCCCTCGCGACAATCGCACTATATATCGGGCAAGCCAGAGACATCATAAGATGCTCCGAAGGCTGCCCTTTAAAAGCACAATTCCGGCAACTAAGTGCATTGGTACACTTCGCTACCCGATGGCCCACTTGACCACAGCGCCGACAGACTTCGTGCGTGCAGCTGCAGTCCGCTACCTTGTGGTCGAAGCCCAGGCAACGGAAGCAGCTCAGAACCGGGTCAAAGTTCCTCAAGCGGAATGAAAACCACTTGATGTAGCAGCGGCCAACATCGAGCAGAGTTTGCATGGCCATGCCATCGCCCTCCAACACAACATTGACCGACGCTGACCCACCAGTCACAGGCCATGGCTTGCTCACCATACGGACGCCTTTCTTGAAGCCCTCAAGAGACATGTTGTCGCCAGAGGTTCATCTCGTAAAGATCACTCATGAATTCGTCAGGAGTAATCTGCGAGTGAACGCCCGTCACCACAATTTAGGCCCCAGTTTGACATTCACACTCACTTCCAGCCCCACCTCTTTAAATTTCGCGTTTCCTGCGATCACTCCCGCTCTGCAACGGATGGAGTGCGAATAATCGCACCACCATCCCGAGAGGACGAACCTCGTGCACCCGTACACCCAGGGTTGGACCTACCTCCTTCACCACCTGATCAACCACTTCCTTTGAGGTCTTCGCAGTCTTGCTGCGGACCACGAGGACCATGTCTCAACTGGCTTAGGTCTCGGCGTCTCCGGGGTAGACGGCGCTGCCGACTGGAACCGCCTTTGGCAACCGGTGCACGCAGCGGAGCACCCCGCTAACCGGCGCTGGCACTCGGAAGGGAAGCCATTGGAGGGCCGCTACTCGCATGAGCGCGAGCCTCCTCCAGCCGTCCTCGGAGACGCTCATTTTCCGCCATCTGCGAAAACAGCAGCATCTCCATTTCCGCTAGGTAGTCAACTACACTAACCAGCGCCTTGCCTTGCATTCCACAATCAGCAACAACGAGCGTGAGCACGTCCTTACTGATCGCCTTCATTTTTCTCTACTGGGCTTCCCTTGCGCATCATTGACCCTGGCTTGCTCAATGGAGCAACCAACGCCTCTGCTGCCTTTTCAGCCGCCCTAAACTCCTCTAGCATACTCCCCAATGAGCACATCGGGGTCGAATCTGCCGAAACCAGATTCTCCTCAGCCACGCTAAACACGCTAGTAGCAGCGCTGACACCACCACTAGCGGCTCCCATACTCTCAGCACCTAACCCAGCATCAGCAAAGAAGCTAAAGAAGCTGCCTTCTTCAGCTTCCTTGCTGACGCCGAACCCGCCTTCCGCTTAACCTTCCTGTCAGCCACCGAAGGGAGGTCGTCCGTCGACGCACCACTCCCCCCAGCACCAACGGCCGGCTTGCACGCTGGCATCTAAAACTTTTTTGCAAGTCTTAAAAATACTCAACTGTACTCACCAAAAAGTAGGTCACTCGAAACTAAGCTACTTTAAGAGCGCTTAAAATAAGCACACGCACGCACACACTCGCAACGACGCGCGACGATTTTCCCACGCTGCTCACACGCACACAGCGAATGAGGAGCACAAAGCGCACACGCGAAACTTTTACCGCTAACTAGAGATAACAAATAACTGTTATCGCAAAACACTACGAAATGCAGGCACCCGCTAACACGTCTGTTCCGCTCGACAGTTGAAACCAGACAGTTGAAACCAGACGAGTCATGAGTAGATAGGGACAGTTTAAAAGGAACTCAAAAGTTAATCCATTCATGCGCGTCACTAATTAGATGACGAGGCATTTGGCTATTTTTTTTTGTAGGAAATGAATTTGCCCACACAACAATGCCATATAAGGATGGCACGTCATATGACTGTTTTCCCTTTACTTTGTACACAATAGATGTTGGCCAGTGTAGTTGACTTTCAATGAGGAAAGTAAACCTCGGTGCTAACCCACTCCTAGGCGATATCCAGTATGGAACATGAACGTCTTAAAGCCGCAGACTCCGCCATCTACCACCCTGGTACTGATAATATTGCTATCACCAGCGTTAAGGACTCCCAGTGCTCTCAGTCGTTTTACCGACCGATAGCTCCAGATGCCCCTCCAGTTTAGCGTAGCAGAAACGATTTTAATGTCCTCATGTGCCTGATAATCCCGAACCAGAGCCGTTCGTACGTCCTGTCTGTCGTAGATCTCAACCTTACTCTGATGAGCTTGGTCAAGATCAAGTCCGTCAGTCACTACCTGAGCGTCGATCACTATCGTGTGATCTGGTCGGAAACCCACCAGGTCCGGCTTATATATCCTGTTCTCTCCCTGCAGACTTGGTTCAGCAATGACAGAGTAGCCTCTCGTCTCAAGTCCCCGCTTGAGAATAATTAGCTACACTGTTGTGTCTAGCCACCCGCCTCCCATGCGTACGATGACACTTCTGCAGAATGTGGTTTAGTGATTCGGGAGCATCACATCCTGCACGACACTGCCTCTCCAATTCGTGCCTTCCCCTCGTGGTACGAGACCGCGTGGGTAGGGCATTTATCCGCAGTTTGATCCCATTCAAATAAGCTTTTCCAGTTAACAAACGCGTGGGTGCGACAACCCACCCGTGTTGCGGAGCATAACGCCCTGCTTCACGGAGACCGCTACCATCAACAGAGGAGTGCAACCTATCCGCCCAGTACGAGTCGATCAAAGCGGCGTGTATCCAGAGCCGCGTCTCCCGATGCCTTGCACCTATCTCGGGCCCTCCGAATTTCCGCACTAAGGAACGAACTGGCTGTCTCGGATTGCTCGAGGTGGGGCCATTTTATGTTCGTTAACCTCTGTATGCGCAGCATTGGGCTGTCCTTCGAACTGAGGGAACACCGAGACCCCCACTTGTGTGGGGGGCATGGAAGAATGCTACTGACACATCCATAGGAAGATCTAACCATTTCCTTACGACCGACCGTACCAGTCTGTCACACTTTCTCAAAACGCCTATTGCCACACTACCAAGGGTTAGCTTGTGATATAGCTGTGGAATGAGGACAGTTCACGAGGGCGAATAACTTCTGCTGTGGCTTCAGGGGGACCGCGATATGATATCAATCTGGGACCAATGTCCTCAGTCGGATTGTAGCGGGCCCTCCCGTCCGCAGTGAACTGGATGCCAAGATACTTCCATTCCTCAGAACGCTTCAAGCTTGGACACTTGCGCGAACCTACACAAAAGCTCCGTGATTCGATCACAGTACACTTCTGCTTCGGTTGCTTGACACTAACGGTAAAACACTTATTAGCGTTTAGGGTCAGCCCAACGGACGCCAAAAGGAGACCGTGGTATCAATAATGCCTGAAGGCCCTTCGGTGTATGAAACAAACAACACCAGATCGTCTGCGAACGCTGCAGCGTTTGTTTTGGCATTTCCGACACTGACACCAATCTCGTCCGGTAGAGACCTGAGCAACCGGTCGATGACCAAGTTGAACATATGTGGAGACAAAGGGTCACCCTGCTTCACACCTCTAGCAGGGACGAATTCCTCTGATCTCCAGCCTTTACCATTGAGACTAGTGCCACCTCCCAAGTACAAGCTACGTACGTAGTCAACAAAACCCGTTGGTGCACCATACGCGGATAGGGTGTCAATTACCGCTGCGTGAGACACAGAGTCAAACGCTTTGCTGACATCAAGTGTCGCGATATAACACGACGCATGACGTCTATGGTGGTCCCTCAGGATTAAGTCAACTATTGTCGCGTTATCGGCGCAACCGTCAGTAGGAAGAAACCCCCGCTGACGCGGATCCCAATCGACTGATGAGGCCAATCGAGATGCCAAGATGGCATTGAGTTGTCTAACTATGACAGAAGGCACCGATATCGGACGGAAGTCTTCTGGTCGGGATGCTCTTACCGTCTTCGGGATGAAAACGGTTCGAGCCATTCGGAAGAGTGTGGGTAGTTTGCCGCACCAGAGAATAAGGTTCATTATGCGAAGCATAACACCACTGGGAATACTCCTGGCAGTTCTTGGAGATATTCCGTCCGGTCCGGGAGAAGAATTCAATGGCGCTTGATGCAATTGCAGGTCCCTAGACGTAATAGGTGACCATACCCCCTCAAGCAAGTGTCCCATATGGGGCACGGTGCTATGCAAGAGGAAAGGCTCTGCTGTGTCATGACTTCTCTCAGTATGGTTCCATAATCTCTTGGTTTGGCATTACCGACTCGTCGGGTCCTGCTAGCAGGGATCCGATGCATCGACCTTTATGTTTGTCCCAGTTGCGCTGAACCCTAGCGAACTGCTGCCTTCTATTTTGTCTCCTATTGCGAGGCTCAGGAAAGACTCTCGCCGAAACCGGACCTTCGTTTCGATTCGGAAAAATTTCAGGAGATAGTTAGACAAACACTGGAGAGTTGCTTCTTTGCCCGAAGTCTGCGCTCCATCAATGATAGATTGCAGAACCTCGACTCTCCACGATCGATTACATCCCACAGGGCCGAAGCCCCGCAGTATCCGCATGAGGACGTCGTCCGAATGTATCGATGGTAATGATTGGAACCGACTCTGACATTGAAGAAGAAGACTCAAGCCCACTTATACTAGGGCGGCGCGTAATGGTTTTGTGGTTCATTAATTTCGGGGATAAGAGCCGCTTGCCCTCTTAGCTGCTCGATTTTTGCCTTATAATTATCCCTCTGTCGACACTTTTTAATAGCATCGACACTGCGTTCTGGAAAATGCAACGCCAGCTTTTTATTAATGAAACTCTCGCCATTTGCTATGAGCTCAAGTTCCTTCCTCGCCATCATGGCCAATTCTTCCTCACACCACCTGGTTTTCACGTCAACACGCGTACGAAGCTCATCAAGCCTGTCTTTGTGCTGACGCGACATGTGGACACCTAAACCGGTCTTTGTTCCAAAGATCGGCCGCATTCCACATAGATGTCCAACAACTGGATTAGCATCTACGTTCCTTCCCTGATGGGCTCCTACGGATGCCGTAGGAGAATTCACTGAATAACTTTCAGCTATCCGAGGCATGTTATTAGAGTTTGCACC
Organism: Drosophila sulfurigaster albostrigata; assembly: GCF_023558435.1. NCBI lineage: Eukaryota > Metazoa > Arthropoda > Insecta > Diptera > Drosophilidae > Drosophila > Drosophila sulfurigaster. The sequence goes on along the minus strand of NW_026909723.1, from coordinate 35,464 downwards.
ATCAGTTTTTCAGGACCATCGGGGTGGTAACCCAATGGCCCCTTTCGCCGCTCATATTCGCTGCTGCCGAAACTACATCGGTCCAGCACCCGGAGGACACCACGAGGAGGCCACATTTTAGTGGGGCACATGTTGCCTATGAGTCGACTTGATCTGACTAACGAAGGACGGTAGCCCATTTGCCATTGCTGAGAAATGAACCATTATTCCCCTTCTGCAGACCCATTGATCGCCGTTGACCCGCGCTTACTTGAATTTCTTCACTTTGACATTCAGAGCACTGGGCAGAAATCACATTGTGTCAACACCCGCTAGGGCCATCACAATGCTTTGTTTTAATTAGACAGTCGGATTCCCCAAGTCCGTGCCAGTTCTGAATTGATTGTTAATTGATAATCGTTATAATTTAAAAGAACTAACTGGTTGCCCAACTAGTATTCTTAAAAATTTTAGCAAGAAAGTTCCACAATTGGCTACGTAACTAAACTATCCGGGGAACAAGAAACTACCATAAATGATAGAAACTCTATTTACCCAGAACGAGCACATAAACCATGTTATTGTTTCCCAATCAAGCCCGACTATCTCAATCTTCAGAGCCAATCCTTATCCCGAAGTTACGGATCTAATTTGCCGACTTCCCTTACCTACATTATTCTATCGACTAGAGACTCTTCACCTTGGAGACCAGCTGCGGATATTGGTACGGCCTGTTGAGAAGTTTGCGTGTCCCCACCATAAATTTTCAAGGTCCGAGGAGAAAATATCGACACAACAGTATATGTCATGCTCTTCTAGCCCATCTACCATATCTCTGCGAAAGACTTCCATGGTAGTACGGCTATAAAACAGAAAAGAAAACTCTTCCGATATCTCTCGACGGCTTCTTTATGGTCGTTCCTGTTGCCAGGATGAGCACGAGGCCCATATTTAATAACAAACGGATACTCAACAGGTTACGGAATTGGAACCGTATTCCCTTTCGTTCAAAATTATTCAAGTTTTTTAATTATGACAAAATTTAAATTTTAGTTACTTTTTTTTACTTGAAAATTTTCGGCTTTCGCCTTGAACTTAGGACCGACTAACTCGTGATCAACCACTGTTCACACGAAACCCTTCTCCACTTCAGTCCTCCAAGGTCTCATTCGATTATTTGCTACTACCACCAAGATCTGTACCAATGACGGCTCCATGCAGGCTTACGCCAAACACTTCTAAGCACACCATTGTACCTTCCTACTCACTAAAGTTTCAAAATTTATATTACAAGTAATATAAATCATCTACTTTAGCGGTAATGTATAGGTATACAACTTAAGCGCCATCCATTTTAAGGGCTAGTTGCTTCGGCAGGTGAGTTGTTACACACTCCTTAGCGGATTTCGACTTCCATGATCACCGTCCTGCTGTTTTAAGCAACCAACGCCTTTCATGGTTTCTGAATGAGTTGTTAATTTGGGCACCGTAACATTACGTTTGGTTCATCCCACAGCGCCAGTTCTGCTTACCAAAAGTGGCCCACTGGGCACATTATATCATAACCTTAAACTTCATATCAAGAAAGTTAAGGTTCTTACCCATTTAAAGTTTGAGAATAGGTTAAGATCGTTTCGACCCTAAGGCCTCTAATCATTCGCTTTACCAGATAAGATTATTTTATACAACAGTTAAATGCACCAGCTATCCTGAGGGAAACTTCGGAAGGAACCAGCTACTAGATGGTTCGATTGGTCTTTCGCCCCTATACTCAATTCTGACAATCGATTTGCACGTCAGAACTGTTTCGGTCTTCCATCAGGGTTTCCCCTGACTTCAACCTGATCAAGTATAGTTCACCATCTTTCGGGTCACAGCATATATGCTCAAGGTACGTTCCAGTTAGAGGCATAAATAATATAAATATTATTATACATAACTATATAGAACGCCCGGGATTGCGTTAATTAACTATAAATAGTTAAAAACTAATCCCAATAATAGTCAAGTTAATTACGCTATTAGGTTTATATCCCAATAACTTGCACATATGTTAGACTCCTTGGTCCGTGTTTCAAGACGGGTCCCGAAGGTATCCTGAATCTTTCGCATTGTTAATCATACAAGTGCTTATAATAAACATAAAATCAATGATAATCATGCCATTATATAATTCCGAAAAATTAACGCACTGTACTCATATAATCTATCAGCACTTTATCAAATTTTTGAAATTTATTTTATGTTAAAATGCAAGCACTCTAATTTAAATAAACTCTTATCAAAATTGTTTGATAAATTCCATACATGCTAATAGATTACAATGTCCTTATATGGAAAAAATGCACACTATCGTTATAATATTGATTAAATATTACAATTCTAATGATGAATTTTCCATAACGGATATTCAGGTTCATCGGGCTTAACCTCTAAGCAGTTTCACGTACTATTTAACTCTCTATTCAGAGTTCTTTTCAACTTTCCTCACGGTACTTGTTTACTATCGGTCTCATGGTTATATTTAGTTTTAGATGGAGTTTACCACCCACTTAGTGCTGCACTATCAAGCAACACGACTCTTTGGAAACATCATCTAATAATCATTAACGTTATACGGGCCTGGCACCCTCTATGGGTAAATGGCCTCATTTAAGAAGGACTTAAATCGTTAATTTCTCATACTAGAATATTGACGTTCCATACACTGCATCTCACATTTGCCATATAGACAAAGTGACTTAGTGCTGAACTGATTTCTTTTCGCTCGCCGCTACTAAGAAAATCCTTGTTAGTTTCTTTTCCTCCCTAATTAATATGCTTAAATTCAGGGGGTAGTCCCATATGAGTTGAGGTTGTTTAATTACACTTATAGACAATTCTCTGCCTATTTTGAAATATACTATCTTTTTTTGAAGGTCCATAATATTCACAAAATTATTCTTTATATCATATTCGTTAATAAGAGGCAATTCTAGTTTATAA
>NW_026909723.1:0-30000 GCF_023558435.1 Drosophila sulfurigaster albostrigata | reverse complement strand
CCCGAGCTGGGAGTGGGTAATTTACGCGCCTGCTGCCTTCCTTAGATGTGGTAGCCGTTTCTCAGGCTCCCTCTCCGGAATCGAACCCTGATTCCCCGTTACCCGTTGCAACCATGGTAGTCCTAGATACTACCATCAAAAGTTGATAGGGCAGACATTTGAAAGATCTGTCGTCGGTACGAGACCATACGATCTGCATGTTATCTAGAGTTCAACCAGTGTAACGATCTTGCGATCGCTTGGTTTTAGCCTAATAAAAGCACACGTTCCAGAAGGTCCGTGTTTTAATTGCATGTATTAGCTCTAGAATTACCACAGTTATCCAAGTAACTGTTAACGATCTAAGGAACCATAACTGATATAATGAGCCTTTTGCGGTTTCACTATTAATTCGTGTGTACTTAGACATGCATGGCTTAATCTTTGAGACAAGCATATAACTACTGGCAGGATCAACCAGAATAATGTTCATTTCATTATGTAAATAATATTTAAAATATAATTACATAAATCTTCAAATATGTAAAATACATGACAACTCACAAATATTTTTGAATAACAAACGATAATATTCAATAATTGTATATATATATATGTTATACTTGACATGTACTATACGAATGTGGCCACAATTAGATAGCATTCACGTTCGCTAGTTATAATTCACAATTGTTTATATAAATATATATACTTATATATAAAATATATATGCATATAATCGTTCAAAAATATCATTTTATTTCAACTTACTAAATATATTATATCACACATGCATATTTATAATTTAAATTCAATTAATTGAATAAAAAATTATTTTATTTTGATGACAAATTGATAATTTTATCTAATTTTGCATTTACGTGTAGACAATATTGTGTAGGGGGGCGTCTTCCAGATAAATAATAACACTTCAACTTTGGAAATTGGTAGAACTTGTAACTTTACAATTACTTTTATTGCACTCTTGAAAAAATGCACTTGTTGTGCCGGTCAGAATAGAAACATATGTTATATGAAAAAGCACTAAAAAGAGGGCAGGGTGACCAACGTCAGGGTGACCAACGTGAGATAAACTAGATCAGTGTGACTGCGCGTGTGACAAGGTCACACGCACAGTATACTAGCTTTGTCACTATCGATATCAATTGATCGCGACCACACTGTCAGCTGTTTTGAGTGGTCACACCTGCCATCATCTGGCATCGACATCCTCCCCCCCTTGCAATGAGTTGCAAACGGATTTATTGTCCACATGGACCGGACAGAAACCAACTCAATGTGGAGTTCTGGGCCATTGGCAAATCGTTGGTGCTCGGCAGGATACGAGGTTGAATGATGTGAGGATACACATCAGTGCCGAGCACCAGGGACACCATCGATGGCTGGAACCAGCATTCGTAAGCGTAATGCTGCGGAACTGCTCCAAGTTTTCACCATCGACAGGTCGGAGGGGGGACGGCGAACGGGAACATGGCCGTGCTGGTTGCGGAACAGCAACTGGAATTGTTGCGTAAAGGTGGCCACGAATTGCAACATTTGGAAGGTGGTCCGGTTCTTCTTTCACCAAATGAACTCCTGGTGCTGGGATCCCATGGCAGCAATCGAGCGAGTTGAGCAGGGCAAAGAAGGTGCTGTGGCCGCCTGGTGCAGACTTGAGGCCCATCCACACGGAGACGGGCATGCAACATGGAACGAAACAAGAACAAATGGTTATTACAGTAGCTTCTTTACATTGTCAAAGACACATGGAACAGGACAGTATAGGACAGCACCAACGAAACGAAGTAGGATGTTATTCGTCTTTGTGTCGGTGCCTATCTGGTTTGAATGAATGATGAGGCAGATAAAAATTAGGAGTGGTGACGGGCTTCCGGAATGGAAGAGTCACCCGAGATCTGCCACATCTGCTGCGTGAAGTTGTGTTTTCGCAGCTAACCAGCTTCGACGGAATATCCTCCGCCTCCCAAACTTTGGAGTTTAGTCTGTCGAGTTTATCGTCTGCTTGATAGCGACTCTTGTCGAAAACGCAGAGACAGTTGTCGACACATTCTGGGAGACGGGGCCGGTGAGAATCAACCAAACACGGTTTGTTGGCCAAGGAGTGAGCCACAAATGTTTGGCCGGGAACCGCTCAGGATGACTGACGGAAGGATATCCGCGCCAATTAAGATGTCAATCTGAGCACTTTTGTAGAAGTTTGATCTGCCAGTTCAATCGCTGGTAGATCCTTTAGGAAGCCTTTCGGCACACGGAATGATGGCACCTTGTCTGCCAGTTGTGGAATAACGAACGCTGAGGTCTCGATATGGAGCCTCGGCTTCGTTGGACAACCAATGCTGAAGTTGCATAACTTCTGCGGTTGGGCACAATTGTATGATTCAGCCCAGATACTTGGGCTTGAACGGATTGGAATGGCAACTTTATGCGCTGGAATAAACGCTCAGAAATGAAAGTCGCTTCGGACCCTGAGTCGATTAGTGCTCGTGCGGTGTATGTAGTACCTAGATGGGATACATTGACAACCGCCGTGCCGAGAAGGATGTTCTGAGCGTTAATGGCAAAGTAATTTTGCACATTTGTTGCCGATTGATTCGGAGTGGACTGTATGTTGGGAAGTGTGGATGGAGTGGAAGAGGTACCATTGTGGGCACTGTCGCCCCGATGGAGAAGAGTGTGGTGCCGCCCCTTGCATGTCAAGCAATTGTGCGCACTCGTACACTCTCGGAGTTGGTGACCTCTTGCGAAACAGTTTAAACAGAGACTTTTCTGTTTGATGTAGCTCATCCGATCATTGACCGACATTTCAAGGAAGCTTGGACAAACCCGGACAGGGTGATTCTCTTTTGAGCACAAGTCACACGATTTGCCTCTCTGAGTGACTCGGGCCTTGAAAGAGTTAATTCGCTTTGGATTCTGCTGTGGACGGGATGGTCCAGCGGTAGAGTTCTGCGAGGTTTTTTGCGTCACGTCCTCAACAGCCTCGAGCGTACGATAACGCTCGTTGAGGAATGTGCTCATGTCCTACCATGCGGGAATCTTGGTCTTGTCCACCAATGATTGCTCCCATAGTGAGAGTGTAAGTTTGGGGAGCTTGGATGAGCAAAAGAAAGACCAGGATGCAGTCGGCGAAAGGACTAGAGACTGAAATGTCTGAGTGGTCAAGAGCGGTCAAGCACCGCTGAATTGTGCCATGCAGCTCCTTAATCGCTGCTCCAGACTCTGCGAAACCGTGGACAGGTTGAAGAGAATTTTTAACTGGCTCGTTATTAACAAGCGCTTATTTTCGAATCGCTCGCAGAGAGCACTCCAAGCCGACGCGAAACCATCGTTCGTCAGCGGAAATTTGGCTACGATCTCATTGGCCTCATCTGCGGTTTTGAATTGAGATGGAATAGTTTCTCAACCGGAGTCAACCTCGGATTGTTGACGTAGATGGCCGTGAAAAGATCACGGAAGGTCGGCCACCGCAAGTAATCCCCACGGAATACTTCGATGTCGACTGGAGGGAGCCGGCAGCCACTGGAGTCACAGGAGGAGCGGATGCTTCACCCTGGTTGATTCGGAAACTTGTGTAATTTGCCCCTTTACATGGGCGAGACACCGCTCATACACTGCATAGGTGGTCATATTTCGCAACCATGGCCTGTATGCCTTCGTTGTCGCCGTTCGATGAGTGCATCAGCGCTCGTGGCATAGTAGTCTGACACTGAGACGGCTTGCGACGGTCACGATGGATCCGTATCCAGAAATTGTCCTAGAGATAAAGGCCCTCTGACCCGAGCCGCAAAGCAGTCTGTCAGAGGATAAGCTCCTAAGAGCCATCGCACGGGTGTTGCTAAGTTTAGCCTGGACGGATCGTGTAGTTGCAGAAGAAGCAGACGGCGATGGACGATGAACTTTGACTGGAGTTAAGCAGCACAACCTTTGGATCCCGAAGGAGTGGGCGACTCGGACGACAGTCGACGACATAAGCTAAAGAAAGTTGCTCCTTTTCACTCTTTTGGCTTTTGGACATACTACGCTTCGGCAGCAGAGCAAGCACAAAAATGGAAAGAAACTTCGGCTATCACAGGATAGTGACCTCAGCCGAAGCCTTTATAGCCGATATATTGAAGATGCACCGACCTGGATATTGAAGCTACGGATCGTATATGGAATATATACTAGTGTATATGGAATATATACGGAGTGTATATTGAAGATAAAGCTAGCTATGGTCTCGGAGGTATGAGGAATAAACTTGAGATCGATGGAATCATACGACGATATAAATATATACGGGTGTATATGTGCTTAAGTGTGAATGCAAATGTTCGTGTATGTATGCTGTCGTATGTGGATGTATACAACTCGTATGCCAATATATAAATATATGGTGCTAGTGGATCACGCGCGTTTGACATTAATAGAGTGCAACTTCCTTGTTATCTGGTAAAATAACACGAGGTAATACACTGGAGTGTGTCAAACCTGACAAACGCGAAACGACAGAAATGCCAAAGTACTTACAACAGCTCTTATCGTCCGATATAAGTTTGGTCGATACTCTCAAATATACTCGAAAGATATATATTTATATACTGCGCAAAGTATTGCCAGTGCTGGAAAAGATAGCTGGGTTGATTCCGGATCACGCAGTTTATATATAGGCGTTCACATATCCATAATTTACAAGGAAAAATGCGCGAACACGACACTAGCACAAAATGTATGGAGAATGCATTCGAGTGAAGAACTTACTGCTGCGCCGTAATGCTTGACGTGAAGCAAGCTTTCGAATCAGATCTCCGGCTCCAAGGCCACTACTTAAGCGTCTTCCAGAGAAACCTGCACTCAACTTTGGATTACGCACTTGTCTGCAATTACTTACCTCTTGACAAATGAACTTTTGTGTCAGATGCGGAGAAACGCGATCTACCACAAAGGTATCGAAGCCGGGGTACCAACAAGGCAGCGTCCTGACTGCCCGTCTATTGGTACACGTTGTACACAGCGAACATTGTCACATCGATATCAAGTGAGAACAAATTACATCAACAGGCGCCATGGTCACACCTGCCATCATTGGCCATCAACATCTTGAACCCCAGCCAAACTGCCATCATCTGGCATCGACAAATATTATATTAGTAAAACCGTCGGAAATAAATAAAAGCTAAACACCCTTCGGACCTGGCCATGGAGGTGGAACATTAGCCGGCTACGAAAAACCATGAAAAGTCCATTTAATCGTCATAGGCTGCACTCAATAATTTATTTATTATAAACGTCAGATGAGACTTTTATGGGGATAATTATTCCCGAAAAAATATACGCCAAATATATAGGTGATGTAGGTTTTGTGACACGTTTCCTACAATGCTTTTATTTTATTTAGTATTGCCATCTAACGTATCTTTTTGAAGCACTCGAATTTTAATACAACAGTAAAACTTCATTATTTTTAACTTTTTAATCATATTGCCTTCTATATGGATTTTCATATAGCTGTTATATATGACTTATGCCGGCAAGACTCACTCCATATACATAGTCATATAGATTTCACTTGAGAAATTCGAACGCTCATATGACATGCCTGCTCGACATCACCACCCCTATATAGGTTTTGTGACACGTTTTCTACAACCAGCTCATTTTACTAAGGTCTACCATCTAATGTATCTTTATGTTGCACTAATTTAATAATACAACAGCAAAACTTCATTATTTTTAACTTGTGCCCATATTGCCTTCTATATGATTATTTTCATATATTATTTATGATGACTTATGCGGCAAGACTCACTCCATATACATAGTCATATGTATTTCACTTGTGAAATTTTTCTCATATGACATGCCTGCTCGACCTCACCACCCCTATATAGGTTTTGTGACACGTTTTCTGCAATGCTTTTATTTTATTTAGTATTACCATCTAACGTATCTTTTTGTTGCACTAATTTAATAATACAACAGTAAAACTTCATTATTTTTAACTTTTTTAATCATATTGCCTTCTATATGATTATTTTCATATATTATTTATATATGACTTATGCCGGCAAGACTCACTCCATATACATAGTCATATATATTTCACTTGTGAAATTTTTCTCATATGACATGCCTGCTCGACATCACCACCCCTATATAGGTTTTGTGACACGTTTTCTACAACCAGCTCATTTTACTAAGGTCTACCATCTAATGTATCTTTATGTTGCACTAATTTAATAATACAACAGCAAAACTTCATTATTTTTAACTTGTATAATCATATTGCCTTCTATATGATTATATTCATATAATATTTATATATGACTTATGCCGGCAAGACTCACTCCATATACATAGTCATATATATTTCACTTGTGAAATTTTTCTCATATGACATGCCTGCCCGACCTCACCACCCCTATAAAGGTTTTGTGACACGTTTTCTGCAATGCTTTTATTTTATTTAGTATTACCATCTAACGTATCTTTTTGTTGCACTAATTTAATAATACAACAGTAAAACTTCATTATTTTTAACTTTTTAATCATATTGCCTTCTATATGATTATTTTCATATATTATTTATATATGACTTATGCCGGCAAGACTCACTCCATATACATAGTCATATATATTTCACTTGTGAAATTTTTCTCATATGACATGCCTGCTCGACATCACCACCCCTATATAGGTTTTGTGACACGTTTTCTACAACCAGCTCATTTTACTAAGGTCTACCATCTAATGTATCTTTATGTTGCACTAATTTAATAATACAACAGCAAAACTTCATTATTTTTAACTTGTATAATCATATTGCCTTCTATATGATTATTTTCATATATTATTTATATATGACTTATGCCGGCAAGACTCACTCCATATACATAGTCATATATATTTCACTTGTGAAATTTTTCTCATATGACATGCCTGCCCGACCTCACCACCCTATAAAGGTTTTGTGACACGTTTTCTGCAATGCTTTTATTTTATTTAGTATTACCATCTAACGTATCTTTTTGTTGCACTAATTTAATAATACAACAGTAAAACTTCATTATTTTAAACTTTTTAATCATATTGCCTTCTATATGATTATTTTCATATATTATTTATATATGACTTATGCCGGCAAGACTCACTCCATATACATAGTCATATATATTTCACTTGTGAAATTTTTCTCATATGACATGCCTGCTCGACATCACCACCCCTATATAGGTTTTGTGACACGTTTTCTACAATCAGCTCATTTTACTAAGGTCTACCATCTAATGTATCTTTATGTTGCACTAATTTAATAATACAACAGTAAAACTTCATTATTTTTAACTTTTATAATCATATTGCCTTCTATATGATTATTTTCATATATTATTTATATATGACTTATGCCGGCAAGACTCACTCCATATACATAGTCATATATAGTCATTCACTTGTGAAATTTTTCTCATATGACATGCCTGCCCGACCTCACCACCCCTATATAGGTTTTGTGACACGTTTTCTACAATGCTTTCATTTTACTAAGGTCTACCATCTAATGTATCTTTTGTTGCACTAATTTAATAATACAACAGTAAAACTTCATTATTTTTAACTTTTTAATCATATTGCCTTCTATATGATTATTTTCATATATTATTTATATATGACATGCCGGCAAGACTCACTCCATATACATAGTCATATATATTTCACTTGTGAAATTTTTCTCATATGACATGCCTGCTCGACATCACCACCCCTATATAGGTTTTGTGACACGTTTTCTACAATCAGCTCATTTTACTAAGGTCTACCATCTAATGTATCTTTATGTTGCACTAATTTAATAATACAACAGCAAAACTTCATTATTTTAACTTTTTAATCATATTGCCTTCTATATGATTATATTCATATATTATTTATATATGACATGCCGGCAAGACTCACTCCATATACATAGTCATATATATTTCACTTGTGAAATTTTTCTCATATGACATGCCTGCCCGACCTCACCACCCCTATAGAGGTTTTGTGACACGTTTTCATACAATTTTCTCATTTTACTAAGGTCTACCATCTAATCATAGTATCTTTATGTTGCACTAATTTAATAATGCAACAGTAAAACTTCATTATTTTTAACTTTTTAATCATATTGCCTTCTATATGATTATTTTCATATATTATTTATATATGACATACCGGCAAGACTCACTCCATATACATAGTCATATATATTTCACTTGTGAAATTTTTCTCATATGACATGCCTGCCCGACCTCACCACCCCTATATAGGTTTTGTGACACGTTTTCTACAACCAGCTCATTTTACTAAGGTCTACCATCTAATGTATCTTTATGTTGCACTAATTTAATAATGCAACAGTAAAACTTCATTATTTTTAACTTTTTAATCATATTGCCTTCTATATGATTATTTTCATATATTATTTATATATGACATGCCGGCAAGACTCACTCCATATACATAGTCATATATATTTCACTTGTGAAATTTTTCTCATATGACATGCCTGCTCGACATCACCACCCCTATATAGGTTTTGTGACACGTTTTCTACAACCAGCTCATTTTACTAAGGTCCACCAATAATAATGTATCTTTATGTTCAAAATCTAATTTAATAAACTACAACAGCAAAACTTTTTCAATTTTCATTATATTTCGCTAGAACCTCATCAATAAAAATTCACCAAGTCCAAAAAATTTTTTCTCAAGTTAAATACAAAATACATTATATTAATAAACTGTATAAAATGCTATTTAAAAAGTTTTTCATTCAATTTTCACATGTTGAAATTTTTGTCAAAGTTGAACTCATATCTCGGTAGAACCTATGGCTGCAGTTCAATAAAAATTCACCAAGTCCAAAAAATTTTTTCTCAAGTTAAATTCAAAATCTTATCTCATTATATTAATAAACTGTATAAAATGCTATTTAAAAGTTTTTCATTCAATTTTCACATGTTGAAATTTTTTGTCAATGTTGAACTCATATCTCGGTAGAACCTCATATCATATGGCTGCAGTTCAATAAAAATTCACCAAGTCCAAAAAATTTTTCTCAAGTTAAATTCAAAATCTTATCTCATTATATTAATAAACTGTATAACATGCTATTTAAAAAGTTTTTTATTCTATTTTGACATGTTGAAATTTTTTGTCAATGTTGAACTCATATCTCAGTAGAACCTCATATCATTTGGCTGCAGTTCAATAAAAAATTCACCAAGTCCAAAAAATTTTTTACTCAAGTTAAATTCAAAATCTTATCTCATTATATTAATAAACAGTATAAAATGCTATTTAAAAAGTTTTTCATTCAATTTTCATATGCTGAAATTTTTTGTCAAAATTGAACTTATAAGTTTTTCATGTCTTAATTTGCGCCACCAATATGATGGCGTTCTTTTGCTACCAAACATATTAAATGCATACTTAAAATACGCAAGTATTCTGTTCACATAGATACATATATATCATGTATATTTTTAATTTTCGCCACTAATATGATGCCGTCCTTTTGCTACCAAATAAATATGTATAACTAACACATACTAAATAAATGCATATTTAAAATATGCAAGTATCTTGTACACATAGATATACTATGCATATTCTTAATTTTCGCCACTAATATGATGGCGTCATTTTGCTACCAAATAAATATATATTACCAACGCATAATAAATAAATGCATATTTAAAATACGCAAGTATTTTGTAAACAAATTTTCGCCACTAATATGATGGCGTCCTTTTGGCTACCAAATAAATATATATTACCAACGCATAATAAATAAATGCATATTTAAAATATGCAAGTATTTTGTAAACAAATTTGCGCCACTAATATGATGGCGTCCTTTTGGCTACCAAATAAATATATATTACCAACGCATAATAAATAAATGCATATTTAAAATATGCAAGTATTTTGTACACATAGATATACTATGCATATTTTTAATCTTCGCCACTAATATGATGGCGTCCTTTTGGCTACCAAATAAATATATATAATTAACGCATACTAAATAAATGCATATTTAAAATATACAAGTATATTTTGTACACATATTATATAAATATTCTTCTTATATGCGTAATTGTATAACATAATTATGCATACAATTTTGCACATTTATATATATAAACATATATACGTTTCCATATATACATCATACATATAATATTTTTTATATATGCCTTAAACATATATATTTTATCGAATCGTCAAGCAAAGGATAAGCTTCAGTGGATCGCAGTATGGCAGCTGCTCAACCACTTACAACACCTTGCCTGTTATAAAAGTCGTTTACAATTGATTCAAGGCTTTGTCATTGTATTAAATAATGTTGTAATATATAACTAGCGCGGCACCAGGTGATCGAAGATCCTCCCAATTTACTATGTTATATGTAACATTGGCATCACATCCATCGTCGTCTATTAAATGAATAATAAACTTTTAATGGTTTAGAAGCCATACAATGCAAATTGCCCCTTATTTATCATTGCAGTCTAGCACGGATACGACCTTAGAGGCGTTCAGGCATAATCCAACGGACGTAGCGTCATACCACTGTTCGCTCGAACAAGTATTGTGCCATTGGTCCGTACCTGCGGTTCCTCTCGTACTACGCAGGAATGCTGTCGCAACAACGTTTTGTCATTAGTAGGGTAAAACTAACCTGTCTCACGACGGTCTAAGCCCAGCTCACGTTCCCTTGCATGGGTGAACAATCCAACGCTTGGTGAATTTTGCTTCACAATGATAGGAAGAGCCGACATCGAAGGATCAAAAAGCGACGTCGCTATGAACGCTTGGCCGCCACAAGCCAGTTATCCCTATGGTAACTTTTCTGACACCTCTTGTTAAAAACTCTTTAAACCAAAAGGATCGATAGGCCGAGCTTTTGCTGTCCCTGTGTGTACTGAACACCGAGATCAAGTCAGCATTTGCCCTTTTGCTCTATGTGTGGTTTCTGTCCGCACTGAGCTGGCCTTGGGACACCTCCGTTATTATTTGAGAGATGTACCGCCCCAGTCAAACTCCCTACCTGGCAATGTCCTTGAATTGGATCATACCTGAGTAATCATCCGGGATAAAAAGATGAGTCACCCGGCCGGTTTCATCACCATTATCCCATCTGCTTTGCCACTCCTGCAGCATACGGTCGTCCAGCATCGCCATCTTCTGCTTGTGATCAAGACCCGACAGATCTTGACCAAACAGCCAGTTGCTCTCCTCCAGCGGGTGATCGCGCTTGAGTTTGAAACTGATTGCCAATTTCTTGGCAGCCAGATCAAACGGGGGAACACCAGCAAGAACTTGCAGTGCCACAGTGGACACTGTACGGCACACCGGTAGGAATCCCAGAAGGATGCGCCTTTGGCAGGACAATAGGTGCCTCCTGGCCCCTACTAGTCTCATCGCCGTGGCATACCACACTGAGGCACCAAATAGCGCACAAGGCACCATGAGTCCAGTGTAAATGGTCCGCTTGGCACGGGGACTGATCCCCCAGTCGTCCCGTAGTACGCGTGCCAAAACACCAACGACTCCGCTCAGCCGATCACGTAAAGACGCGATATGCGGGTTGAAATTCAACCGCTCGCCGACCGTGATGCCCAGATACCGGTATTTGTCAGCGTAGGGCAAGCTTGCTCCAGCAAACCGTACCCCAGGCCGCCTATTAGCCGATAATTGGCCTTTCAGCAACATGACAGCCGTCTTACTGGTGGAGACGGACACGCCTACCTCTGTTCCCCAAGCTCCTACGATGGACATGTACTCCGCTCCTTTCGACTCCAGATCGTTTCGGGAGTTTCCCTCAACGAGAAGCAGCAAGTCGTCTGCATACGCGCTCAGTTTGCACAAGGCTCCAAGCGCCGAAGAAGCACATCCATCATGAGGTTCCAAATGAATGGACCACTGATGGAACCCTGTGGGCAACCTCTGGTTACCGGCACAGATGCTTCCTCGTATCTGCTGACGATGCACGCACTCCTGCCAGAAAGAAGCTTCGCCACAAGCTGGCTTCTCGGCAGCCAGAGTCGATCAGCCGGCGTAGCACAGCATCCCACTCCACGTGGTCAAATGCTCCTTTGAAATCCACGAAGATTCCGAGTACATATCTTGCCGGGCTGGCGTCGACAGTACTCTTCACGTGTCTCCAGGCATCCTCCACACAGCGTCAGGTTGAAATCCAAATTGCCATCTGCAGCCCTCTGGGAGCATGTCCTTCATTCGGCTGACCATGATACCCTCGAGCACCTTACCAAAGACTGGTAGCAGACATATACCACGATAAGAGCCAGGATCGCTCCTGTCCTTATCGGGCCCCTTGAAAGTGGCACAACGCGCGGGCGTTTCCACTCAGAAGGGAAATGTCCTTCGGCTAAACAGCGGGAATACAACGCTGTAAGATGCTGAGGAATAGCACGCCATACCTCCTTACAGATCACTCCAGTGATGCCGTCCATGCCAGGCGAGCGTCTGCTCCGTAGCCTGGCGACACAAGCACTCACTTCGTACTCGTCGAGTATGGGCGGAAGCACCTCTGGGATGGCAATCGGTGCATTCGACTCCGCAACAGGGAAGAAGTTACGGAGGAGCACTCGCGCACAGTCGTGCCATGTTACGACTGGCTCGCCATTTACCCGTAGGCAGCCCAACTCGGAATTCCGTTTGTGACGTCGGCAAATCCTGTAGACATGCCCCCAGGGATCATCCCGATTTTCTCCAACGAAGCGACGCCAGTTGTCCTCCTTTGCCGACAGAATAAGCTTCTTGTACTGACCCACGGAGATCCGCAGGTCAGTAGCAAGTCGCCCTGCTTCATCGCTGCCACGACGACGAGCATTCTGTAGCCGCCGCCTCAGTCTCCTGACCTCTCGGCGCTTCGTACTGAGGTTGGCATTCCACCAGACCACTTTCCGAACGGCTCTCGGCTGCCTGCGTCCAAATACATGGTCGCATACACTGTGTACCAGTGCACGCGTTGCAGACACCTGGTCATCAATGGACATCTCCGTGTAGTCCTGCGGGAATTCCTCAAGCTTGCATACAAGCTCACCACGGAACGACTGCCAACGTGCATTGGAGAGTTCCAGGACGGAACAGGAGCATCGCTCTCAACTGTGTCTCTGGGGTCTCGCGTCACCTCAACACAGATCGTGTTGTGGTCACTGAGATCCCAATCGTCCACTCTCCAGTCATATGTGGCCCACATAAGCGCTGCTTCGTTGGCAATCGTGACGTCGATATCACTCCGTCCGCGGTGATTATCGAACGTATACAAACTACTGACCTCATTTAGCACGCCGGCTCGGGATTCTTGAATCCATTCGGTCAGCAGCTCACCCCTTCTGCGGTTCAAATCGCCACGAGCACGCTCGAGCGATTTGCTGAACCACAAGGGGGACACTGCATTCGCATCCATGCCACAGATAACCGGATTGCTACCAGCCAGTAGTAGCACGGAATCTAGATACGCAAGATACGGTTCCAAATCAGTGTTGTATTGGCAGTACACGGAGCTCAGGAAGATTGAGCCAAATCTTCCAGTGACACTCACGCATACGCCAACGTCCGTGATGAGCGACTCAATAGGCATACAGATGGCATTCGGGTCGTCCAAGAAGATGGCAGCCTTCAAACGCCGATCAGCAAACACACGCATCCCGGCTGGAATGCCAGTAATGCCGTGCTTTCTGTCGACGTATGGTTCCTGCACCAAAGCGAACATGTGGCGGGAGTCTCGCACCCGAGTTGCAAACTGAATGGTAGCGGCTCGACCTCGACCACAATTAGCTTGGATGAAGCTAAACATTTTAATGCCTAGCTTGCACCCTCGCTAAGACCGCACCATATATCGGGCACGTCTCCGACAGCATGTAATGCCCGGAGGAAGCCCCTTGAAACGGCAGTTTCGGCAGTCCACCGGGCTAGCACATTTCGACGCTACATGGCCGGTCTGCCCGCATTGGCGGCATACTTCGTTTTTCAATCGGCATTGCGCAACCTTGTGGTCGAATCCCATACAGCGATGACACGCGTAAGTACGGACGAGCGACCTACAGCGGAACGAAAACCACTTGATGTAGACCCGCCCGGTCTTATCAAGCACCGCTTGCGCCTTTTCGTCACATTCGAGTGTCAGATTGACTCTGACACCGTCAGTGACCGACCACGGCTTCGACGCCATATGCACCATCTTCTTGAAGGCCGACGGCGAGAACTCCTCCTTGAAGTGGTTCTCATAGAGCTCGTCCATGAAGACTTCCGGTATAATCCCAGTGTCCACGTCGAACACGGTGATTTTCGACCTCACTCCACGGTTGGGCTCAACCTCCAGTCCGACCTCGTTGAATTTCGCGTTGGCCACCACTTTGTTCATCTCGTTTCTCGACGGCGTACGAATGACGGCGCCACCGCGCTTCAATTCACGGACTTCGTGAACTCTAACGCCCAGAGCTGGAGCAACTTGGCTCATCACCTTATCGGCAATCTCCTTGCCCGACACTGTCGGGTCCTTGCTCGTCACTACAGCCGACCACGTTTCCACGGGCTTTCTGGCTGCAGGAACATTTTTCGGTGCGGCCATCGGGGCGACGCCGGGGACAGCTCTGGTGGCGGCACCACTCGCACTTGGGGCCGTAAAGGGCGCAGCAGCTGGTTGGCACAACGCAACCTTCGTCTCCAAGACGGCGTTTCGCACAGCTAGCGCGGTCACCAGCTCGCTAAGCCGGGCAGTTGCCTCCAGAACGGCGATGGCCGCTTCCGGCGCCAGTCCAGCGCGCAGCACAGCGGACCTCACCGTCTGGTCTACACCCGCCAGCTGAGCCAATACGGCATCAGACCCTTCCTTCACCACACTGGCAGCAACAAAACTACCAGCAGGAGCTGGACAGGCAGGCGCGCTCAGTCGGGCGACAGCGGCCACCGTAGCGGGTGCAGGGGCGGCAGTAGCAGCAGCAACTCCATCGGCGACTCCAGCGGCGGCTCCAGCGGCGGTTCCAGCGGCGGTTTCAGCAGCGGTACCAGCGGCGGTTTCAGCGGCGACTCCAGCGGCGGTTCCAGCGGCAACTTCGTTGGCGGCTGCTCCATCGACGTTGCCCCCAATAAAGGAGACAGCCAGCCGCTTGGCAGAGGATGCATCGTCGCTGCCAACCAGGTTGGGCGACGATACAGCCTTGTTGCCTCGCGGCTTTCTGCCTCGCTTCCCGCGTGGACGATCGTCCGAGACGGACATCTCGCTCGTATCGCTGCATACACTGGCGCTTGATCTCGTGTCCATCATGGCGCCAACGGTTCGCAGTTCAAACTGCGCAAGCAGTAAACCACACACACTCGCAAGCAGTACACAGAAAGCAGTTCAAATCAAAGCAGTTCAGTTAAAGCAGTTCAAATTAAAGCAGTTCACAATGTAAGCAGTGCAAGCAGTACACTAGTTGCAAGCAGTACACGCGTTGCAAGCAGTACACCCGCGACAAGCAGTGTACTCAAGCAGTTCAAATCACTCAGCTTTTGTCCGCTACGAAAACAATAAGCTCTTGCACATTCACTATTTACAGTAATTACAATTACTGTAAACAAAACACCGTAACTTCGTTTGTTTACAATTACGAAAGTACCGCAATTTCTTCAACGAGAACAGCGCGCACGTCTGCTCTGGTGCTTTAAGAGCACTTAAAGCAAGCACACGCACGCACACACTCGCGACGGCACGCGACGAATTCCCCACGCTACTCACACGTACACAGCGAACGAGAAGCACAAAGCGTACACGCGAAAATTCACCGCTGTTCGAAGACAACAAATAACTGTTATCGCAAAACTATACCAAATGCAGGCACCCGCTAACACGTCTGTTCAGCTCGACAGTTGAAACCAGACGAGTAGATAGGGACATATTAGCTATATTAGTTTTACGTGTGCACCTGTCATAATAAATTGGATCCCATGCGCGCTCGGGCGCCGTGTGATTAAGTCAGTCATGACAGGTGCACACGTAAAATTAATATAGAGAATATGTCCCTATCTACTATCTAGCGAAACCACAGCCAAGGGAATGGCCTTGGAATAATTAGCGGGGAAAGAAGACCCTTTTGAGCTTGACTCTAATCTGGCAGTGTAAGGAGACATAAGAGGTATAGAATAAGTGGGAGATATTAAATTTCGGTTTAGTATCGACAATGAAATACCACTACTCTTATTGTTTCCTTACTTACTTGATTAAATGGAACGTGTATCATTTCCTAGCCATTATACGGATATATTTATTATATCTTATGGTATTGGGTTTTGATGCAAGCTTCTTGATCAAAATATCACGAGTTTGTTATATAATCGCAAACAAATTCATTAATGAGAGAGTGCATTTATGTATTCTCAAATTAAAAATTTGGTATAACTCCTGTTTGTGGCGGCGCTGAAAAAGTGTCCAAAATGTTGCTTCCCGAAAAATAAAAACACTCGCGTTTTTATCACTATAAATATTTGATTTATTGAAAACTTAGCGGGTTGTTATGTCGCACAGAAAGAGGGGGGGATTGTAACGATTAGAACCAGACGTCGTTTGCTACTAACTCATAGAAAAAAGCCGACGGCATTTCGGCGATCTATGCTGAGCGCGGCTCAGCGGTGGTGAGTTGTGGGAGAGAGAAGCTGAGAGCACTGGAGCTTGAGTGCATTCTTACGCACTGAGCGCATTGCTAGTGAGCGAAAAAGCTTTGAGTGCTTTTCGGTCGGCGGAGCGGAGGTGTGCCTCTCACTTAGCAATGCGCTCGCATCAACATTCTCCCCCCCTTGCAATATTGGGATTGCAACGAAACAACTAGTAGCACGTGCCGGACAGAATCCAGCCCAGCGTGGAATTCTGCGCCATAGGCAGTCCGCCTTGGCCCGGGAGGATACCCGGTAGCACGACATCAGGGTAAACATCAGCCCCCAAGACTGCCGAGATCGATGCCGAGCGGAACCAGTCCTTGTCAGCCAACACGAGGTTACTGAAAGAACTGGGCCCGGCTGGAGTGACAGTCCTGGCGGGCGTCGTTGTATGGAGCTGCGGATCAGTTTTGAAGACGACCTCCCGGCTCATGGGTGACGTCTTGGAGCGCAACGTTGCCGTGCACACTCCTTCTGCGCCCACGCGAGTGATAGAGCCCATGGCCACTGCCATCGACTCGCTGATGCGGCTTACAGGACAGCACGGATCAATGAGCACTCGCGCCTCGAAGGCCGTCTTCCCCGTGACTAGCCAGACCGCCGCGGTGGGGAGAATACTGACTCCCTTGCACTGGAGTAGTGCCGTCAATGACAAGGCGGGGCTAGGCACGGGCCTGGTGTGTGGGGAAGTGGGCCGGTCCATCCGGGATGACGATGGTCCTCCTCTGGTGGGTGCCGGGTGGTCGCGTCGGCCCCTCGGTCGTCGCGCCAACCGCTGCTTGGGTTTAGGGTCTCGCATGTGCAGCATGGGTGGTGGTCCTTACCACAATGCCTGCACCGTCCACCGCTGCGGCAAGTGCCCCGGAGTGCTGATGAGCCAAGCAGTTGGGACAGTACTTATTGACAAGTACTGCCCGGAGCCGCTTCTCTGGCGTCAGCTGGGCAAACCGTGGACATTTGCGCAGCGCGTGGACACCGCGGCACACCCTACAGCGGAAGGAGTTTGTGCCGGGAGGCACATACTCACCCCGCTGAGGGCGGCCCGGCGAGGCACGGAAACTCCACGCGGGTAACCAGTGCCACCGGTGCTGGAGAGGGCTCGGACTCCATCGGGGCGACTTGCCTTGGCGGAGAGCTGGCAATCGGAGGCGAAAGAGAGCGCGCTGGCGAGAAGAGCCCTCGCAAGCTCACTCCGTCGGACAGGGTGCAGGATGATCTTCTGGAGGACGCCATGGTAAACTGTAATGGGATGAAACCAAAAGGCGAAAAAAAAACAAAAGGAAAAGAAAAAGAACAAAAAACAATAGATTAAATGAAGAACATGGCGCGGGATGAATTGCCTAAGCCGGAAGAGAAAACCACAGGATAGTGGATGGCAGTAGAGAGAAGAATAGGTGACTCAGAGCGCGCGTCCCGTGGGAAGGAGGACCAGCTTTGCAACTGGTCGGCGGAAAACGCCACGACACGTCTGGATGTCTACCACACGGACTCTTTCGTCAGCACCTGGGCAAGCGGTCAACACACGCCCGAGGCGCCATTCTTGAGGTGGTATATTCTCCTCTCTGATGACCACCATGTCGCCGATTTGGAGATCGCGTGAAGGTGACTGCCACTTATTCCGCTTATGCAATTCCTTCAAATATTCACTCTTCCATCGCACACAGAAATGCTGATGGAGAGCCTTGAGCCGTTGCCAGCGGTTGCGGATGGACTCCACATCCTCTCTGGCCTCTGGCTCCGCCATGGAGAGTAGCGGACCCCCGATCAGGAAATGACCGGGAGTAAGTGCCGCCAAGTCGCTCACATCCTCTGACATAGGAGTCAAAGGCCGCGAATTGAGGCACGCTTCAATTTTTGATAGGAGGGTGGAAAGCTCCTCGAACGTATGTTTTACGGAGGAAACCGTCTTGTAGAAATGCGTCTTGAAGCTCTTGACGCCCGCTTCCCAGAGACCCCCCATGTGAGGGGCACCAGGTGGGTTGAAATGCCATGCAAGACCTTGATGGCTGTGAGTGGTGACAATCAGGTTGCGGGTGCTCTCCACAAATTCTTTGGAGAGAATGGAGGAGGCTCCGACGAACGTTTTCCCGTTGTCAGAGTACATGTGGAGAGGGCACCCGCGCCGTGCCACGAATCGGGAGAAAGCTTCCAAGAACTTTTCCGCTGTCAGATCCGTGGTCGCCTCAAGGTGGATTGCCTTCGTGCTGAAGCACACGAAGACACATACGTAACCCTTCGTAATCTTGCAGCCCCGTCCGACGTAGCTCTTGACGTCGAAGGACCGGCGAAGTCTACTCCGGAGTTAGCGAAAGGTCGCGAAAAAGTCGACCGGGCGCTTGGGAGATCACCCATCAACTGCGACTGGAGCTTGCGGCGATGAATCACACAGGTCTTGCATGCACTAATCACTGTCTTCACCAAGTTCCTTAGCTTGGGAATCCAGAACTTGGTTCGGACCAGCCGCATCACCAATTGGTTGCCTCCATGGAGAGACTTGATGCGTGAAGGAAACCAGGAGGCGTGAGAACACGCAGCCGAACGGGAGAATTATTGGATGCCGTTCGTCGTAGGATAAGGAGGTGGACGCTCTTACGCGTCCACACGAACGCAGGACACCTTGCTTGTCAAGGAACGGATTCAAGCTTAGGATATCGCTTGACCCGATTAGACGATTATGGGACCGGAGGGAAGCACACTCTTTCGCGTATACCCGATTCTGAGCCTGTACAATCAGCCTCTCTTGAGCTTCTGCAAGCTCTTGAGAGCTGAGCGTCTCTGGAAGCGAGACCTTGGGTTGGCGGCAACGCTGGGCAAACCTTCGCACATACGCAAACACTCGGAGCGCTCGATCGAACCTGGAGAAACGGTCGAGGAAGTCCTCACACAGGACTTGCGCTGCATGGACCTTCACCGCTCGACACTCCAATTCAGTATCGAGCCCAATGACCGGTGAAGGCCACTGCGCTGGTGAGTGCGTCAGCCATTCAGGCCCCTGCCACCAAAGGCGACTGCCCAGTAGCTCTTGCGGCGAGACACCGCGGCTTGCCAGGTCGGCTGGATTGTGTTCGGAACGAACATGCTGCCAAGTGCCATTCACCGAGTGAATCTTGGCCACTCGGTTCGCCACGAAAGTGGTCCACTTGCATGGCTGCTTGTCCAACCATGCCAGAACGATAGTGGAATCTGTCCACAGGTACGTCTCAGCGTCGGGGTGGGAAAATGTGGTAGGAGGGCGGCGGATAATTCTGCCAACAGGAGAGCTCCGCACAGCTCAAGACGAGGTAGAGACCGTCTTGATAGGTGCAACTCTAGTCTTCGCTGCTAGAAGGCTCACAGACACTTGTCCACCTGTTTCCACACGTGCGTAAAGAGCGGCTCCATACGCGCTTTGAGAGGCGTCGCAAAACCCGTGGAATTGGATTTTGCGCCGGGAGCGTAGTTGGTCCATCTAGGAATGCGGATGTCCTGCAAGGACGAATAGTTCCGCAGAAAACTGATCCACTGCTCTGTGAGATCCGCCGGTAAGGAGTCGTCCCAGCCGACTTCTTGCTTCCAGATTTCTTGCATAAAAATCTTGGCCCAAATGACCACAGGAGCAAGCCAACCTGCAGGATCGAACAACTTGGCGATCTGCGACAGCACTTCTCTCTTACTGAAAGATGGTTTGGACACCATCTCGGCGGTGACGAAAAAGAACTCGTCGGACGTGGCCCGCCAACGAATGCCTAGCGTCTTTGCGACGCTAGCTTCGTCGATCTCGAGGAAGTCTGCACAAAGCAAGTGATCCTTAGGGATTCTTCTCAGCACATCTTTCGAGTTCGAGGTCCACTTACGCAAAGGGAACCCAGCACTCTCGAGCGCTGTTCGAAGCTCATCTATAGCAGACACCGCAGCCTGCTTAGTGTGAGCTCCTGCTAGGACGTCATCAACGTACATATAATTGGCGATGATGTCACTAGCAAGGGTACCGGTCGCGAACATCACTCGCAAGCTGATGCAGAACGCGGATAGCCAGGTACGGAGCACAGTTCACTCCAAAGGTGACTGTGTTGAGTTCAAAGTCGCATAACTTCTCGTCTGGAGTACGGAAGAGCAACCTTTGAAACCGGGTGTGGTTGGGATCCACAAGGATTTGCCGATACATCTTGGTGATGTCAGCGTTGAAGACGAACTTGAAAACCTCCATTTCAGGATTTGAATGGTCAGGTCGGACTGAAGGATTGGCCCAGTGTGGAGGATGTCGTTCAGACTCTTCCCGTTTGAAGTCGGGCTGGAGGCGTTGAATACAACGCGGAGCTTTGTGGTGGTGCTGTCGGGCTTGAGAACAGCGTGATGTGGCAAATAATAGTTGCCGGAACTGGATGGGGGGACTTGAGTCATGTGACCCAAATCCAGATACTCTCGAATAACGGAGTCATATTGTTCCTTCAGAGAGTCGTTCCTCTTTAAACGGCTCTCGTTTCTCAGGAACTGAGCGAGAGCGGTAGCCCTCGAGTGACCCAGGTCAACGTGACCAGGATCGCGGAATGGGAGCGTGACCATGTAGCGACCCGTTGAGGTTCGCACGGTCGTGGCGTTGAAGTTAGCCTCACAAAAGGTCAGATTCTTTTGCTGGGCTAGCCGGCAGGTCCTCCACCTCCCAAAATTTGGAGAGGAGTTCCTCCAATGGCGGAGTTCGTTCGACGGACAGTCGAGCCGAAAAGGACGAAATAGATTTTGAAATGGATCCCGACACAGGGCCAGTCAGGATCCAACCGAAAATGGTCTCTTGACCTAGGAGGGTCCCACAAATGTTAGGGTGAGAGCCGCCGAGCAGAATGGACGGGAGGATGTCAGCGCCTAGTAGCACATCAATCTGCGAACTCTCATGGAATTTGGGGTCTGCCAGCTGGATGCTGGGCAGATTTTCGAGGAGTGTTTGTGGGACGGAACATGAGGGCAGATTCCCCGCTAACTGGGGGAGGACGTACGCCGACGCCTCGATCTGCAAATCAGGTCTGACCGGGGAGCCAATTAAGAATTGGCAAAACTTTCGGGGCTGGGCTGCCACAGCTTGTGTCAGCCCAGAAACGCGGGCTTGCACGGATGTATACGGCATCCTCAAGCGCTTGAACAACTTCTCTGAGAGGAAGGTGGCTTCTGATCCGGAGTCAATCAGAGCCCGAGCTGTATAGCGGACGCCGAGATGGCATACATGAATGACAGCTGTGCTGAGCAGAACACCTTGTGTGTTAACTGCCACGAAGGATTGGACGTTAGCTGACTGGGTGGAAGTGGACTGTATTGGAGATGGAACGGGGTTGTGACTGTCGGCGCCGGGCTCACTCGATGCAAGAGTGTATGATGACGACCCTTGCAAGTAAAGCAGCTGTGCGCACTTGTGCACTCAGCCAGGATATGGCCTCGTGCGAAACAATTGAGACACAGCTTCTGTTGCTTTATATAATTGACCCTATCGTTGATACCCATCTGGAGGAAACGCGGGCACAAACGAATCGGGTGATTCTCCCGGGAACACAACTTGCAGGACTGGGTTTTTGAAGTTACCCGACTCTCAAAGGAGTTTACCTGCTTGGCGACGGGGCCTCCTTGCGTGAGGCACGCGGAACCGTCGGAGCGCTCGTGCTGGCTGACACTTCCGCTATCGCTTCTAGGGTGCGATACCGCTCTAGAAGGAAAGCGTTCATGTCAGCCCACGTTGGAACGTCGCTCTTATTCTGGATGGACTGTTCCCAAAGAGAAAGGGTCAATTTGGGGAGCCTCGAAGAACACAGGAAAACCAGGATGCAATCCCAATTCTCCGTATTGATCTTTGAGTGCTCCAAAGCCGTCAAGCACCCTTGGATAGTGCTTTGCAACTCTTGAATGGCTGCACCCGACTCTTGCCCGATGGCGGGCAAATTAAAAAGGATACGCAGCTGACTGTTCACGAGCAACCGTTTATTCTCAAAACGCTCAGTCAAGCTGGACCATGCCGACTGAAACCCTTCATTGGTCAAAGGAGACTTTGACACAATGGCATGGGCTTCACCGCTGGTCTTGGAGTTGAGATGGAAAAGTTTCTCAACTTCCGACAGTCTAGGATTTCGGATGTAGATAGCCGTGAATAAGTCTCGGAAGGTGGGCCAGCGAGTATAATCCGAAAACTTCGGTGTCGCACGGAGGTAGGCGACACCCTGTGGACACGAACGGCACGGCTGGGGGTTGTACGGGTGTACGAGGAGTGAGTGCCTGGGAGGCATCAGCTATTTGCTCACTTAGCTGAGCGGACCACTGCTCGTAGAGAATATAGCAGTAATCATATTTTGCCTGAATGGTAGGCAACTCGTCTGTCGTCATTTCATCCGACATGACACAGGAGCAAGCCTCGTACTCCTTCTCGACCTTGTCCCACAAGGCACGCATCTGGTCCCTCCGGACCTGGCACGTGTACAGGGACGCGCTGTCAGTAGAAACATTGTTAAGCCGCGCCGCAAAGTGACTTAGTCGGTCAGTCGCGGCGATGAACTTATTCAATGAAGAATCTACCACATTTTGTGCCATTTTGCTTTGTGAACGAGTAACAGCTGGCCGAGGAATTGGGTCGGAAACAACCTTGGTCTTAGGAACAGACGCAGGTTTCGTGACGAGGATCAGAGGCTTGGTACCGGAAGTGGGCGAAACACTAGCTGACCGTGCAGGGGACCTCCCTTTTGGTGTGAACTGGCGATGTGCTGGATGCACGAAGAGCCGGTTCTCCCTTGGAGCTAGGAAGAGGGAGGTTATTCGAAACTCTAGCGGCGCTAGTAGAAGGCACGGACAGTCTAGTTTTAGTCTTCTCGGTTTGCCCGTTGACATGCTACGCACGGAAGGTAGGAAGCCGCTGGTTAGCAAACCAGAAAATCACAGAAAATATACCAAAAAAAATACCAAATGGAACTTGGTTTTTTATATATATCCGGAAACGGCCCAGAAGGTGGAAATGAAACGGAGGGCACGTAGCAACTAGTAAAAGGAAAATACCAAATAAAATACTGGAAAAAATACCACAGGTAGTGCTGAGGTATTTTGTACCCCAAATGGGTACGGACTGCGGACACAGGAAACGAACGCAAGGGGCCGGGGGAAAATTCCCGCGACAATCAAGCAAATGATTGTCGAAAACAAGAACAAAAAGGGCACGAAAATAAGGAAAAATACCACGAAAATACAATACGCTGGAAAAAACACAAATGTGGTTAAAAAAAGCGCTGTATGGAAAAATAATAAATAAATTGTCACGAAAAAACAACAACAAAAATTATTTATGTATTTAAATATGGAGATGTGGTGGACGTATAATTGTGATTATATGTAGGTGTGTATATGTGTGTGTGTATGTCTATGTATGTATGGACAATGGCTGGAGGTAGCCTATACACCGACACTTGAGCTGGGAGTTGCTCTCAAATACACACACTAAATAAATCACTTGAAACAAAAAGGAAAGGGTAGGGTATGTCGAGTGCGACTACCGCTGCCCTGCCAATCTATTACTTCACTCGTAGAAGTACTTATGCACGCGGTTAAGCATGCACAACAGTATGTACGTATGTATGTATGTGCTTGCACTGCGCTGCCAACGTCTAAGCAAGCGAAATGCACGTATATTTGTATGTAACACAAATGAGAGCGAGAGCAAGTGCGGACAAACAGCGAATGCACAAGAGTGCGTGTGTGTGTGTTGAGAGAGCGCGAGAGCAAGCGCGGCTGCAAGCCGGTGCGCTTGCGGACAAAAGAGAGTGCACCGAAATATGTGTGTATGTATGTATGTCGGCAATTACCGCGACATACAAACGTACAAGAAATAACGGACAAGAATTAAGCAAAATTACTCAGGTATGATCCAATTCAAGGACATTGCCAGGTAGGGAGTTTGACTGGGGCGGTACATCTCTCAAATAATAACGGAGGTGTCCCAAGGCCAGCTCAGTGCGGACAGAAACCACACATAGAGCAAAAGGGCAAATGCTGACTTGATCTCGGTGTTCAGTACACACAGGGACAGCAAAAGCTCGGCCTATCGATCCTTTTGGTTTAAAGAGTTTTTAACAAGAGGTGTCAGAAAAGTTACCATAGGGATAACTGGCTTGTGGCGGCCAAGCGTTCATAGCGACGTCGCTTTTGATCCTTCGATGTCGGCTCTTCCTATCATTGTGAAGCAAAATTCACCAAGCGTTGGATTGTTCACCCATGCAAGGGAACGTGAGCTGGGCTTAGACCGTCGTGAGACAGGTTAGTTTTACCCTACTAATGACAAAACGTTGTTGCGACAGCATTCCTGCGTAGTACGAGAGGAACCGCAGGTACGGACCAATGGCACAATACTTGTTCGAGCGAACAGTGGTATGACGCTACGTCCGTTGGATTATGCCTGAACGCCTCTAAGGTCGTATCCGTGCTGGACTGCAATGATAAATAAGGGGCAATTTGCATTGTATGGCTTCTAAACCATTAAAAGTTTATTATTCATTTAATAGACGACGATGGATGTGATGCCAATGTTACATATAACATAGTAAATTGGGAGGATCTTCGATCACCTGGTGCCGCGCTAGTTATATATTAAAACATTATTTAATACAATGACAAAGCCTTGAATCAATTTTAAACGACTTTTATAACAGGCAAGGTGTTGTAAGTGGTTGAGCAGCTGCCATACTGCGATCCACTGAAGCTTATCCTTTGCTTGACGATTCGATAAAATAAATATGTTTAAGGCATATATAAAAAAATATTATATGTATGATGTATATATGGAAACGTATATATGTTTATATATATAAATGTGCAAAATTGTAAGCATAATTATGTTATACAATTACGCATATAAGAAGAATATTTATATAATATATGAATATATTATATATATAAATAAATAATATATCAATGTGTACAAAATATACTTGTATATTTTAAATATGCATTTATTTAGTATGCGTTAATTATATATATTTATTTGGTAGCCAAAAGAACGCCATCATATTAGTAGCGAAGATTAAAAATATGCATAGTATATCTATGTGTACAAAATACTTGCATATTTTAAATATGCATTTATTTATTATGCGTTGGTAATATATATTTATTTGGTAGCCAAAAGGACGCCATCATATTAGTGGCGAAAATTTGTTTACAAAATACTTGCATATTTTAAATATGCATTTATTTATTATGCGTTGGTAATATATATTTATTTGGTAGCCAAAAGGACGCCATCATATTAGTGGCGAAAATTTGTTTACAAAATACTTGCGTATTTTAAATATGCATTTATTTATTATGCGTTGGTAATATATATTTATTTGGTAGCAAAATGACGCCATCATATTAGTGGCGAAAATTAAGAATATGCATAGTATATCTATGTGTACAAAATACTTGCATATTTTAAATATGCATTTATTTATTATGCGTTGGTAATATATATTTATTTGGTCGCCAAAAGGACGCCATCATATTAGTGGCGAAAATTAAGAATATGCATAGTATATCTATGTGTACAAAATACTTGCATATTTTAAATATGCATTTATTTATTATGCGTTGGTAATATATATTTATTTGGTAGCCAAAAGGACGCCATCATATTAGTGGCGAAAATTTGTTTACAAAATACTTGCGTATTTTAAATATGCATTTATTTATTATGCGTTGGTAATATATATTTATTTGGTAGCAAAAGGACGCCATCATATTAGTGGCGAAAATTAAGAATATGCATAGTATATCTATGTGTACAAGATACTTGCATATTTTAAATATGCATTTATTTAGTATGTGTTAGTTATACATATTTATTTGGTAGCAAAAGGACGGCATCATATTAGTGGCGAAAATTAAAAATATACATGATATATATGTATCTATGTGTACAGAATACTTGCGTATTTTAAGTATGCATTTAATATGTTTGGTAGCAAAAGAACGCCATCATATTGGTGGCGCAAATTAAGACATGAAAAACTTATAAGTTCAATTTTGACAAAAATTTCAACATATGAAAATTGAATGAAAAACTTTTTAAATAGCATTTTATACTGTTTATTAATATAATGAGATAAGATTTTGAATTTAACTTGAGAAAAATTTTTTGGACTTGGTGAATTTTTATTGAACTGCAGCCAAATGATATGAGGTTCTACCGAGATATGAGTTCAACATTGACAAAAATTTCAACATGTCAAAATAGAATAAAAACTTTTTAAATAGCATGTTATACAGTTTATTAATATAATGAGATAAGATTTTGAATTTAACTTGAGAAAAATTTTTTTGGACTTGGTGAATTTTTATTGAACTGCAGCCATATGATATGAGGTTCTACCGAGATATGAGTTCAACATTGACAAAAAATTTCAACATGTGAAAATTGAATGAAAAACTTTTAAATAGCATTTTATACAGTTTATTAATATAATGAGATAAGATTTTGAATTTAACTTGAGAAAAAATTTTTTGGACTTGGTGAATTTTTATTGAACTGCAGCCATATGATATGAGGTTCTACCGAGATATGAGTTCAACATTGGCAAAAATTTCAACATGTGAAAATTGAATGAAAAACTTTTTAAATAGCATTTAATACAGTTTATTAATATACTAAGATAAGAATTCGAGTTCAACTTGAGAAAACATTTTTTGGACTTGGTGAATTTTTATTGAACTGACATATCATTTCAACTTTGACAAAAATTTTAAACAATGTTAAACAATTTACGATTGTACTTGTATTTAATACAAATTATTGATGATAATATAATGAAGTTTTGCTGTTGTATTATTAAATTAGTGCCACATAAAGATACATTAGGTGGTGGACCTTAGTAAAATGAGCTGGTTGTAGAAAACGTGTCACAAAACCTATATAGGGGTGGTGATGTCGAGCAGGCATGTCATATGAGAAAAATTTCACAAGTGAAATATATATGACTATGTATATGGAGTGAGTCTTGCCGGCATGTCATATATAAATAATATATGAAAATAATCATATAGAAGGCAATATGATTAAAAAGTTAAAATAATGAAGTTTTACTGTTGCATTATTAAATTAGTGCAACATAAAGATACATTAGATGGTAGACCTTAGTAAAATGAGCTGGTTGTAGAAAACGTGTCACAAAACCTATATAGGGGTGGTGAGGTCGGGCAGGCATGTCATATGAGAAAAATTTCACAAGTGAAATATATATGACTATGTATATGGAGTGAGTCTTGCCGGCATGTCATATATAAATAATATATGAAAATAATCATATAGAAGGCAATATGATTAAAAAGTTAAAAATAATGAAGTTTTACTGTTGCATTATTAAATTAGTGCAACATAAAGATACATTAGATGGTAGACCTTAGTAAAATGAGCTGGTTGTAGAAAACGTGTCACAAAACCTATATAGGGGTGGTGAGGTCGGGCAGGCATGTCATATGAGAAAAATTTCACAAGTGAAATATATATGACTATGTATATGGAGTGAGTCTTGCCGGCATGTCATATATAAATAATATATGAAAATAATCATATAGAAGGCAATATGATTAAAAAGTTAAAAATAATGAAGTTTTACTGTTGTATTATTAAATTAGTGCAACAAAAAGATACGTTAGATGGTAATACTAAATAAAATAAAAGCATTGCAGAAAACGTGTCACAAAACCTTTATAGGGGTGGTGAGGTCGGGCAGGCATGTCATATGAGAAAAATTTCACAAGTGAAATATATATGACTATGTATATGGAGTGAGTCTTGCCGGCATAAGTCATATATAAATAATATATGAAAATAATCATATAGAAGGCAATATGATTAAAAAGTTAAAAATAATGAAGTTTTACTGTTGTATTATTAAATTAGTGCAACATAAAGATACATTAGATGGTAGACCTTAGTAAAATGAGCTGGTTGTAGAAAACGTGTCACAAAACCTATATAGGGGTGGTGATGTCGAGCAGGCATGTCATATGAGAAAAATTTCACAAGTGAAATATATATGACTATGTATATGGAGTGAGTCTTGCCGGCATAAGTCATATATAAATAATATATGAAAATAATCATATAGAAGGCAATATGATTAAAAAGTTTAAAATAATGAAGTTTTACTGTTGTATTATTAAATTAGTGCAACAAAAAGATACGTTAGATGGTAATACTAAATAAAATAAAAGCATTGCAGAAAACGTGTCACAAAACCTTTATAGGGGTGGTGAGGTCGGGCAGGCATGTCATATGAGAAAAATTTCACAAGTGAAATATATATGACTATGTATATGGAGTGAGTCTTGCCGGCATAAGTCATATATAAATAATATATGAAAATAATCATATAGAAGGCAATATGATTAAAAAGTTAAAAATAATGAAGTTTTACTGTTGTATTATTAAATTAGTGCAACATAAAGATACATTAGATGGTAGACCTTAGTAAAATGAGCTGGTTGTAGAAAACGTGTCACAAAACCTATATAGGGGTGGTGATGTCGAGCAGGCATGTCATATGAGAAAAATTTCACAAGTGAAATATATATGACTATGTATATGGAGTGAGTCTTGCCGGCATGTCATATATAAATAATATATGAAAATAATCATATAGAAGGCAATATGATTAAAAAGTTAAAAATAATGAAGTTTTACTGTTGTATTATTAAATTAGTGCAACAAAAAGATACGTTAGATGGTAATACTAAATAAAATAAAAGCATTGCAGAAAACGTGTCACAAAACCTTTATAGGGGTGGTGAGGTCGGGCAGGCATGTCATATGAGAAAAATTTCACAAGTGAAATATATAGACTATGTATATGGAGTGAGTCTTGCCGGCATAAGTCATATATAATAATATATGAAAATAATCATATGAAGAAATTTATAAGAAATTATATATGACTAATGTTTATGGGTTGTAGTCTTCAGGCATAAGTCATATATAAATAATATATGAAAATTCATATAAGAAGGCAATATGATTAAAAACGTGTAAAAATAATGAAGTTTTACTGTTGTATAAAATTATTGAACAAAAAGATACGTTAGATGGTAATACTAAATAAAATAAAGTCTTGCAGAAAACGTGTCACAAAACCTTTATAGAAAATAGGTGAGGTCGCAGGCATGTCATATGATAAAAATTTCACAAGTGAAATATATATGACTATGTATATGGATTGAGTCTTCGGCAATAAAATATACTAAATAATATATGAAAATAACATATAGAAGGCAATATGATTAAAACGTTCAAAAATTTAGGGTGTGGGTGAGAGTCATATGAGAAAAATTTCACAAGTGAAA
>NW_026909722.1:0-60267 GCF_023558435.1 Drosophila sulfurigaster albostrigata | reverse complement strand
CGAGTGGACTACTGTGGAGGCGAAAAGCACGGGGAGGAAGAGGACCACTACCACCAAGCCACGCCCTGACGCACTGGTGGTCAGTGCAAAAGGAGAGATGAGCTATAGTGACGTGCTCTCAATGGTTACCAGACGGCAGGATGGGAAACTGCAAAATGTCGCTGATAGCGTGATCACAGCGCGAAGAACTGCCAAGGGAGATCTTCTGTTGGAGCTCGGCGGCTCTGGGCTTCCAAACTGAAGGACGCAATCGAGAACGTGCTAGGGGATTGCGCAGAGGTGCGCAGCATAACCCAGCGAACCACAATTACTATTCGTGACTTGGACGAACTCACGCGACAGGAGGAAGTGTTGGCAGCAGTGCATGCGCAAGCGGGCGTTCCTATCGAAGTGTGCCAGCTGAAGAGCCTGAGAGCGGCATACGCAGGCACGCAGGTAGCAATTCTTCAGGTGCCACCACTATGGGCTCCAAAAATCCTTGAGTTGGGCAAACTCAAGGTTGGGTGGTCACGCTGCAGAATTGTGGAGCAAGAGCAGAGGACGAGGTGCTTCAAATGCCTTGAGATCGGGCACATAGCCAGCAGATGCAAGAATCTCATTGACAGGAGTAACTGCTGTATAAGATGTGGAGTACCTGGTCACAAAGTGGCATCGTGCACGAACGCAGCGAATTGCTACATTTGCAGCGCAAATGGAGGCAAACAGCTAAACCACCAGGCTGGTAGTCGCAATTGCCCATTGGCAGCAAAGAGCGCAACGAAAGCACACTCATGCAATTAGTCCAGCTCAACCTAAATCACTGTGCAGCTGCGCGTGACCTTCTTCAGCAAGCAGTGCGAGATGATAGCGCTGACGTAGCTATCCTAAGTGAACCGTATAGAGCGGTAACAGGCTCAGTCTGGGCAGCGGATACTACGGGTAAGGCAGCAATCTGGGTGTGCGGCAAATCACCGTTGCAGTTCGGACACGAGCATGCTGCACGTGGATTTGTGCGAGCAAAAATCGGCGGTACATGGGTCTATAGCGTGTATCTGGCCCCAGTCTGTCTCTGGAGGAGTACGGGCGCATTCTGGATGAACTCGCAGCAGATGCTATAGGCCGCTCCCCATTAATTGTCGGCGGCGACTTCAATGCATGGGCAATGGAATGGGGTAGTCCCTGCACAAATGCGAGAGGCTCGATTGTGACGGAAACGTTCCAAATGCTGGATCTAATCCTCTTGAACGAGGGCACGCAACAGACTTTTGTAGAGCTGGCGTGGGGTCCATAGTCGACCTGACTTATGTGTGCAGCGCGCTGTCGCCTTCGGCACGTTGGCGCTTGAGCGACGGCTACACAGCTAGCGACCACCGTGCTATTCTGTGCGAAGTTGGCGGGCGGCGCCCCAGCAATACAGGTGACCCACCAAGATGGGTTAACTTCAACGCGGATAAGATGGACGTGCTGCGCTTCAGCGCTCGCATCCAGTGTATGGAAGCGGCAGGAAGCGCCGAGCAGATGGCTACGATAGCATTGCATGCGTTAGCGCAAGCATGCAAAGACTCGATGCCCCCAGAAGATCTTCCACCCACCACCATCTGCCAGTGTACTGGTGGAATGAGGATATCGCCACCGCCAGGCGGGAATGCAACCGCGTGAGAAGATGCTACCAGCGATCGCGAGGCAGACCGTCCTACACATCGTGGCAGCGCGAATACAAAGAGAGGCGGAAAGCTCTGAAACATGCCATCAAGGCGAGCAAACGCAAATGCTTCATCGAGCTTTGTAAGACTTTGGAGAGCGACCCATGGGGGAAGGCGTACCAACTGGTCACTAAAAAGATCTCGGCACACAAAGCGTCTATGCCACCGGATGATTGCGTTGTCCGTGAGCTGTTTCCGACTACAGCTGGTGAGACGGTGCGAAATCTTGATGTCGCCACATCCAATAACAGCGTGGCAATTGAGTTGGTTACCAGTGCCGAGATAAGTACTATCGCTGGAAGCATGAAGCTGGGAAAGGCGCCTGGGCCGGATGGCATTCCACTGAGAGCTCTTCGGCTCGCCTGTGCTCTGAGGCCGGAAATCTTCGTTGATATGTTCAACAGGTGTCTACAGGAGGCTGTCTTTCCAGATATCTGGAAATCGCAGAGACTGATTTTGCTCCTAAACCAGGCAAGAATCCGGGCGAACCTGCTGCATATCGGCCAATCTGCCTCATTGACAATGCGGGAAAAATGCTGGAGAAAATCGTATGCACCCGGCTGGAGCGCGCTATTGCCGCAGGAGGTGACCTATCGCCAAATCAATTTGGCTTTCGCAAGGCCAGATCGACAGTCGACGCAGCGACTAGAGTTGTGGAGATCGCCTCACACGCCATAGCGGGCAGCAGATGAAAGGGAGGAGCCAAGGAGTATTGCTTGATGGTCACGCTGGACATCAAGAATGCCTTTAACTCGGCTCGTTGGGACTGCATTCTCAAGGCTCTGGCAGCGTTCCAAGTGCCGAGATATCTTCTGGAAATCGTGCGTAGCTACCTATCCTGCAGGCGGCTATTGTACGAGACAAGCGCTGGTACAGAGGAGTACGTCGTGACGGCAGGTGTCCCACAAGGCTCGGTCTTGGGCCTCTTCTGTGGAATGCCATGTATGATGGCATCCTGAGACTAACCCTCCCACCGGGCACGCACATGGTTGGCTTCGCAGACGACATCGCTATCCTTGTCGTGAGGAAGGAGCTGATGCAGGCCGAGAGTGTGTGCAACAAGCAATTGCGACCATCCAGCAGTGGCTTGGCTCAGTTGGGCTGGCACTTGCGCCGCATAAAACTGAAGCCGTGCTGATAAGCAGCAGAAAACATGTAGAAGTAGCGCAAATTTCGGTTGGCTGCACAACTATTTCGTCCAAAAGAGCGATCAAGTATCTGGGAGTATGGATCGATACAAGGCTCAGCTTTCGAGAGCACCTGGAAGCGACGAGCAATAAAGCTGCAGGCATGAACCGGCTACTGTCAAGACTCATGGCGAATATTGGAGGCCCAAAACAATTGCGACGATCGCTGATCGCGGGTGCCATGCGATCCATCGCACTGTTCGCGGCACCAGTATGGGTTCGAGCATTGGACACCAGGAGTTACTGCCAAGGGCTGGAGGCAGCGTTCAGGAAGAGTGCCATCCGCATCATTAGTAGATTCCGCACAATCTCTGAGGACGCAGCGTTCGTCATCGCTGGTGTACCTCCATTTGTGGAAATGGCCAGAGAGCGAGCTGCTACCTATCGGCAGCTGCGATCCCGGTACCACAGCAACGCCGAAACGCGAACCGTTCGGACAGCAGGACGGCAAGAATGCCTAAAGAGGTGGCAGCGACGTTGGGATATGTCTCCAAAAGGCCGCTGGACGCATCGGCTTATCCCGAACATCGGGGAATGGATCAGCAGGAAGCACGGTCAAGTCAACTTCCACTTGACTCAGGTTCTAAGTGGCCATGGATGCTTCAGAAGCTATCTGCACCGATTTGGTCATGAAGCTTCTGGCAACTGCTCTGAGTGTGGAACACTGGAGGATGCTGAGCATACTATCTTCGCCTGCAAGCTATATGGATCACTACGCAACGACTTGGAAAGGGCACTGGGCGTATCGATTGCGGTGGGAAACTTGGTCCCGCTTATGCTGCAATCAGTGGACAACTGGGTTGCGATTTGTGAGTTTGTGTCAACTGTGATGCAGACCCAAAGAAGCATGGAGAGAGCCAGGAGAGAGTCGATGGAATAGGTGGCGCTATGTCTCTTGTGAAGCAATGCTTCACGGCTGTACCACAGGAGATCGCACTGCCATTTACCCATCATAATTTATTAATATCATGTATCTCGTTAGCATATTAACACTAGTAATAGTAGCCAAAGTCGAAAAAAAAACACACACACACAGCTGACAGTGTAAAGTGTCAAAGTGCGCGGACGCGTTTTTTCGATACTCCGATAATGCACCGAGGTATTTGAGCAGTATTTACAGCCTGCAATTATAGAAAATATTACCAAACGCTACTCGGCAAGTAGGGTCACTCACTCTGCATCATACTTCTGCCGCTCGAGCCCAGGCGGCCGGAGTTTTGGTTCTTTGTATCGGCGGCCCAAGCGCGGCCCGTGGGTCCGGTAGGAGAGGGGCAGAGATACACCATCTCTCGCTCAGTTGAGTAAGTCACTCACTGTCCTTCTCTTGCAAATCTCTTCTTTGTTGTTTTCATTGGTGTCCACTGCACTTTGCATTTTTTTTGCAATCTCTTGCACTCTGGCAGCTGTCAGTCGATCAGCTGGTGGTAGTGCTGGTCAGCGGTTGTGGATTGCAGCCGGTGGAGCTAAATAAACAGCTGACTGGTGAGCATAGCGAAGAGCCAAACCACAGCATATACGACCCAGAACAGAGACACGAACCAAAGGGAGGCAAGAAACGCGGCATACTTTCAGGGGCAACAGAAAGTGCTGCATAGCCGAAGGTCCTCACTCAAATTAGCGCTTGCCATAGTAGAATCGTGAGCTAAAGGTCGTGGATCTGACCAATTACCAACCTCTGCCGTTTAACGGCGCTCAAAAAACAGAGGCCCTGGTGACCGAGTCGGGGCGGTATAACCTCCTCCGACAAAAGTCGTAGGAAATTCTCGGCCAACGCTGGACTGCTTGGTAGAGCGCTAACAAATTGGTTAGAGACCGATATTGCTCGCCATGAGCAATATTGAGACGAGTGAGGTGGAAGCTGAGTTGCTGGCTAAGTTCCTCAAGCTTCCAAGAATCGCAAGGTCGCCCCAGAGCGGAGGGCCTGCATCTGCGCCTCCAAAGGTGGATGAGCTAGTATTTAGCTTCGATGCAGCCGAAGAAGCGGCAACGCCCAAAAGAGCCCGAGATCAGAGTCCTGGTGTCTCATTGCAAGCGGTGCCAAAGAAGATAAAAATCCAGAGAAGCCTTAGTGAGGCGGTAGAAGAGCTGGGCGAGTTGATCGATGGTCTGATGAAGACATTTACGCCCAGAGAAGTGCGACACGTCACCCAGACGAATAAAAATACGTTCGCACGAATCAAAACGGTGCAGATGGAGATGGCATCAAGTTTGCAGCTGGAGCCAGTAGAGACAGGGGCTCAGGTGACCTCAGATGAACTGGATAAGATCTCGCATAGTGTTCGTAGCTTGTCGACGCAGACCTCCCCGAGAAATGCGGCTACTACTGTTGAAGGCAGACAAAGCAGTGGTCCTTCCATGAAGCGCATAAGCACACAACGTAGAGATCCTACAGAGAGGAAGGAAACAGAGAAGAGAAGCCTGTGTCAGGACACAGAAGGTGGCATCACCTCAAAAAGCCACCAAGAAGACGCAGAAGGCCGGACGCCATCATTATACAGCCCACGGACGGGGTTTCATATAGCGAAGAGCTCAAACTGGTGACGCGTAGCGACGACAGCAAGCTGCAGAACGTCGGTGAGCAAGTAAGGCGGGTGAGGAAAACTGCCGGCGACGGGCTGATACTTGAAGTTGACAAGAACTCCAATCCTTCTATGCTGCGAATAAGAGATGAACTAAGCTAAGCGCTTGGCCGGAAAGCGAGTGAGAGCACTATCTCAGGAAACCATCCTAGAGATTAGGATATAGACTGTCTGGTCTCTAAAGAAGACGTGCTGGTAGCCTGCAAAAGACTCAGCCAAGCTAACTTGGAACTAAGTGCCATCAAAGTGCAGCTGGCAATTGTTAGTCTGCCGAAGGAGGCTGCAGCAACTATACTGCAGAATGGTAAATTCGGATAGGCTGGACAAGCTGTAGAGTCAGAGAGAGGTCTGAGGGACCCGAGGTGCTACAAATGCTTGGAGTTTGGACATATTGCCAAGTTCTGTAAGAGCATGACCGACCGCTCTGGGTGTTGCCTAAAATGCGGAGCAGCGGGCCATAAAGCGGTGCTTTGCAAAAATGCTGCTAGATGCTTCATATGTGCAGACGCTGGTAAAGACGATATCGGGCACTACGCAGGAAGTAGTCACTGCCCTCTCAAAGGTATTAGCGGGGTCGGGGCCGAACAAACGCCCGAGGACAAGCAGTGCTGGAAGCCCTTGCCTCATCAGACCTAGCTCTCTTGAACTATGGCAGCAGAACACTTTCACCAGAGCAGGCACTGGATCGGTTATAGATCTAGCATTCGCTAGCTTCCCAATTGCTAGATCAGCGAAATGGGCCATTAGCGATGCCTATACTGCTAGTGACCACAAGGCGATCACAATTGACCTGAACCACTCTGAGCCACAGCGTGGAAACTGGCCACACGTCGGAAGTGCTTACAAAGTAGATACTTTGGACCCGGAAGCCTTCGCTGGATCCTTCGTAGTTCCAGATTTGCGCGACAACGCAGAGGTAAGCGCCGAGCTGCTCATGTGTTCAATCAAGGATGCCTGCGACGCTAGTATGGCGGTGCGTAGACCGTGCAAAAGGTACCACGTACCAGTATACTGGTGGAACGAGGAGATCGCAAACGTAAGAAGGCAATGCATAAGATCACGAAGGATCCTGCAACGATCAAGAGGCAGAGCTGACTTCGAAGCAAGAAGACTGGAGTACGCGGCTAATCGTACGCTTCTGAAAAAGTCCATTCTGAGCAGTAAGAGGGAGAAATTCTTAGAACTATGCGACGAAGCCGAGACAGATATCTGGGGAATGGCCTACAAACTGGTTCTGAAAAGACTTAAGCCAAACGTCTCATCAGTGCCCAGAGAAGAGGTCGTCCTTGAAAGCATAGTGGATGCGCTGTTCACGGCTCCTTCACTGTCCCTCAGCCGAAGACCACGTAGAGCCCCGGCTCTACACGGAGGTACCGGATGTGACAGTAGACGAAGTGCTGCGAGCAGCGACAAAATCAAGGACTCCAAGTCTCCTGGACCGGACGCGATTCCAAATCGGGTGCTGAAGATAGCTATCAGGCTCAACCCGGATTGCTTTGTAGAAGTGTTTGGGAAGTGTCTGAGACAAGGAGTCTTCCCCCGCCCATGGAAGTTGCAGAACCTGGTGTTGATCCCAAAGCCGAACTAGCCACTTGACTCGCCGTCGTCCTACCGACCGATCTGTCTGCTCGATACAGCAGGCAAAATATTGGAGAGGCTGGTGAGCCATAGACTAGAGGAGACTATCCGGCAAGCAGGAGATCTCTCACCCATGCAATACGGATTCAGAAAGGAGCACTCAACAGTAGACGCTATCTCACACGTAGCAGACATTACAAGAAGAGCCATCGCAGGCAGCAGATGGCGTGGTGGTGCTAAGGAGTATTGTATTGTAATGACTCTTGACGTCAAGAACGCCTTTAATTCTGCAAAGTGGAGCTGCATTATTGAGGCCTTAAGGCGGTTCAACACTCCGTGCTACTTAATGGGAATAGTAGAAGACTATTTTAGGAAGCGCATCCTGATGTATAGAACGGAGAACGGAACGAAATCGTTTAATATCACTGGAGGAGTTCCGCAAGGATTGGGCCCGCTGCTATGGAACACCATGTACGACGGCATACTGTGCCTTGAAGTTCCAGAGAGGGTAACAATTGTAGGATTTGCAGACGATGTGGCCTTAGTGGTGACAGCTAAACACTTGGGCGACGCTGAGCTACTTTGTAGCGCAGCAGTAGCCACTGTCAGGAGTGGCTGGCGACAGTGGGGCTGCAATTAGCTGACCACAAAACCGAAGCAGTCCTTATAAGCAGTCGTAAAATCGTCGAAGTGGCTCACATAAACCTTGGTCGGACCTCCATAGTGTCGAGCCGAGCAATAAAGTACCTAGGCGTCCTAATCGATACGAGGCTAAGCTCCCGCGAACACCTGGAGTATGCTGGAAAGAGAGCCGCTGTCGTAGGGCAGGCCTTGAGCAGAATAATGATAAATACGCGCGGCCCAAAGCAAGGTCGGCGCCTTCTTCTGCAAAATGTGGTTCGAGCAACAATGCTCTACGGCGCCCCAGTATGGGTGCAAGCAATGGAGGTAAAGGCGTACAGGAGGAAGATGCAGTCAACCTATCGACTCTGCGCGTTGCGGGTCTGCAGTGGCTTCAGAACCATTTCGGACGACGCCGCTTTAGCCTTAGCAGGCATGATGCCACTGGACATACTGGCGCTAGAGATGTCCAATAGCTGCAGGCATAAAAGGGAGAATAGGCTGGAAGACGAACACAACGCGTCGTCCAATTTTAAAGCAGAGTGTCTAAGGAGATGGCAGGAAAAGTGGGACTTATCT
Organism: Drosophila sulfurigaster albostrigata; assembly: GCF_023558435.1. Taxonomy (NCBI): domain Eukaryota; kingdom Metazoa; phylum Arthropoda; class Insecta; order Diptera; family Drosophilidae; genus Drosophila; species Drosophila sulfurigaster. The sequence continues at coordinate 52,041 of NW_026909722.1, read as the reverse complement.
GGCAAGGGCCGCTGGACCCATGCCCTAATCCCAAACATAGGTAAATGGGTCAGCAGGAAATTCGGCTTCGTCAACTTCCACCTGACACAGATTCTGAGTGGGCACGGCTGCTTCCGGAGCTACCTGTATAGATTTGGACACGAAAGTGATCCGATGTGCTTATGGTGCCATCCCGAAGTCGAAGAAACGGCGGAGCACATCTTAGTGTGCTGTCGGCGCTTTTCCTGTGAGCGACGAGAGCTTGAAGGAGCAATAGGATGTAGAGTCACAACGGCCTCTGTTGTGAACCGTATGATGGAGAAGAAGAGTATTGGTCAGCGGTATGCAGCTATGCAGAAAAAGTGACCACCGCACTACGGACTCTAGAGAGGAACGTACCCGCAGGCGAAGTGGAGGGAGTGAGCTCCCGTCAAGGTCTCGTGAAGCAATACCTCACGGCAGTACCACGAGAATCTCCTTGACAGTTTATTTCTTTCTTTCTTTCTAACTTCTACCCATTGCTTTAATTTATGTTATATTTATTACTATATCTAGTTTATACCGAATAAAAAAAACACACACACACACACACACGGACACCAATGACATGGAGATTGAATCAACAGTGAATTATTTGAATGGAATAAAGGAGAAGAAGAAGCTCCCTTTCCACGCTCTACCAAGGAATACGGAATTCAGAATACATGGAGCGTTTAAGGTTCCTAGTAAATTTAATAGCAATTCTCTAAAATTAACATTGGAAAAGTATTTAATTTACCTCCCGAAATGGTATGATGAAGTTAAATCTGTACTATAACAAAACAGGATGATGGAGAAATTGTATTCAAATTGAAAATGTAATAAAATATATGCAAAACAATAAATTATATTAACAAAATAGAATAAAAAAAAATTTGTTTAATGGGGACTGGTAAATTTGGGGAATTTCAGCCTTCTTTTTCAGCTTTCTTTTCCAGCTTTATTAGTTCTGATACTTATTACAAATAAATGTTAATGAAATATAATTTCGAAATTTTCATTAGGGAATGGGAAATTGGGGAATTTTCAGCTTTCTTTTCAGCCACTTTTATCCTTTTACATTGTGTGAATAAATGTAATTGAAAATTTAATTTTATAATTTTAAATGGGGATATGGGAAATTGAAACAGATCTGTTAACAGAAACAGGTCCGTTATCAGAACCGGATACCTGATCTGTACAACCAGGCCTGTTTAAAAGAACAGCTAGGTGTTCGATACAATCAGGTACCTCATCTCTACAACCAGGTCTGTTTAAAAGAACAGCTAGCTGTTCGATACAACCAGGTACCTGATCTGTACAACCAGGTATGTTTAAAAGAATAGCTAGCTGATCTATTTAACAGTCTGATAGCTGATCTGTACAACCAACTCTTTTCATAAAAACATGCTAATGTATCTGTTTATTGGATATATAGGATTATGTTTCGTAAAATAGATCACAGTACACTAATGACCACAAGACTGAAATAATCATTAATCCACTAACAGTTGAATGAGATAAATTTGAAAGAAAATGAATAAAAAGCAGCAGAAAACATGTAGAAGTAGCGCAAATTTCGGTTGGCTGCACAACTATTTCGTCCAAAAGAGCGATCAAGTATCTGGGAGTATGGATCGATACAAGGCTCAGCTTTCGAGAGCACCTGGAAGCGACGAGCAATAAAGCTGCAGGCATGAACCGGCTACTGTCAAGACTCATGGCGAATATTGGAGGCCCAAAACAATTGCGACGATCGCTGATCGCGGGTGCCATGCGATCCATCGCACTGTTCGCGGCACCAGTATGGGTTCGAGCATTGGACAGCAGGAGTTACTGCCAAGGGCTGGAGGCAGCGTTCAGGAAGAGTGCCATCCGCATCATTAGTAGATTCCGCACAATCTCTGAGGACGCAGCGTTCGTCATCGCTGGTGTACCTCCATTTGTGGAAATGGCCAGAGAGCGAGCTGCTACCTATCGGCAGCTGCGATCCCGGTACCACAGCAACGCCGAAACGCGAACCGTTCGGACAGCAGGACGGCAAGAATGCCTAAAGAGGTGGCAGCGACGTTGGGATATGTTTCCAAAAGGCCGCTGGACGCATCGGCTTATCCCGAACATCGGGGAATGGATCAGCAGGAAGCACGGCCAAGTCAACTTCCACTTGACTCAGGTTCTAAGTGGCCATGGATGCTTCAGAAGCTATCTGCACCGATTTGGTCATGAAGCTTCTGGCAACTGCTCTGAGTGTGGAACACTGGAGGATGCTGAGCATACTATCTTCGCCTGCAAGCTATATGGATCACTACGCAACGACTTGGAAAGGGCACTGGGCGTATCGATTGCGGTGGGAAACTTGGTCCCGCTTATGCTGCAATCAGTGGACAACTGGGTTGCGATTTGTGAGTTTGTGTCAACTGTGATGCAGACCCAAAGAAGCATGGAGAGAGCCAGGAGAGAGTCGATGGAATAGGTGGCGCTATGTCTCTTGTGAAGCAATGCTTCACGGCTGTACCACAGGAGATCGCACTGCCATTTACCCATCATAATTTATTAATATCATGTATCTCGTTAGCATATTAACACTAGTAATAGTAGCCAAAGTTCAAAAAAAACACACACACACAGCTGACAGTGTAAAGTGTAAAAGTGCGCGGACGCGTTTTTTCGATACTCCGATAGTGCACCGAGGTGTTTGAGCAGTATTTACAGCCTGCAATTATAGAAAATATTACCAAACGCTACTCGGCAAGTAGGGTCACTCACTCTGCATCATACTTCTGCCGCTCGAGCCCAGGCGGCCGGAGTTTTGGTTCTTTTGTATCGGCGGCCCAAGCGCGGCCCGTGGGTCCGGGTAGGAGAGGGGCAGAGATACACCATCTCTCGCTCAGTTGAGTAAGTCACTCACTGTCCTTCTCTTGCAAATCTCTTCTTTGTTGTTTTCATTGGTGTCCACTGCACTTTGCATTTTTGCAATCTCTTGCACTCTGGCAGCTGTCAGTCGATCAGCTGGTGGTAGTGCTGGTCAGCGGTTGTGGATTGCAGCCGGTGGAGCTAAATAAACAGCTGACTGGTGAGCATAGCGAAGAGCCAAACCACAGCATATACGACCCAGAACAGAGACACGAACCAAAGGGAGGCAAGAAACGCGGCATACTTTCAGGGGCAACAGAAAGTGCTGCATAGCCGAAGGTCCTCACTCAAATTAGCGCTTGCCATAGTAGAATCGTGAGCTAAAGGTCGTGGATCTGACCAATTACCAACCTCTGCCGTTTAACGGCGCTCAAAAACAGAGGCCCTGGTGACCGAGTCGGGGCGGTATAACCTCCTCCGACAAAAGTCGTAGGAAATTCTCGGCCAACGCTGGACTGCTTGGTAGAGCGCTAACAAATTGGTTAGAGACCGATATTGCTCGCCATGAGCAATATTGAGACGAGTGAGGTGGAAGCTGAGTTGCTGGCTAAGTTCCTCAAGCTTCCAAGAATCGCAAGGTCGCCCCAGAGCGGAGGGCCTGCATCTGCGCCTCCAAAGGTGGATGAGCTAGTATTTAGCTTCGATGCAGCCGAAGAAGCGGCAACGCCCAAAAGAGCCCGAGATCAGAGTCCTGGTGTCTCATTGCAAGCGGTGCCAAAGAAGATAAAAATCCAGAGAAGCCTTAGTGAGGCGGTAGAAGAGCTGGGCGAGTTGATCAATGGTCTGATGAAGACATTTACGCCCAGAGAAGTGCGACACGTCACCCAGACGAATAAAAATACGTTCGCACGAATCAAAACGGTGCAGATGGAGATGGCATCAAGTTTGCAGCTGGAGCCAGTAGAGACAGGGGCTCAGGTGACCTCAGATGAACTGGATAAGATCTCGCATAGTGTTCGTAGCTTGTCGACGCAGACCTCCCGAGAAATGCGGCTACTACTGTTGAAGGCAGACAAAGCAGTGGTCCTTCCATGAAGCGCATAAGCACACAACGTAGAGATCCTACAGAGAGGAAGGAAACAGAGAAGAGAAGCCTGTGTCAGGACACAGAAGGTGGCATCACCTCAAAAAAGCCACCAAGAAGACGCAGAAGGCCGGACGCCATCATTATACAGCCCACGGACGGGGTTTCATATAGCGAAGAGCTCAAACTGGTGACGCGTAGCGACGACAGCAAGCTGCAGAACGTCGGTGAGCAAGTAAGGCGGGTGAGGAAAACTGCCGGCGACGGGCTGATACTTGAAGTTGACAAGAACTCCAATCCTTCTATGCTGCGAATAAGAGATGAACTAAGCTAAGCGCTTGGCCGGAAAGCGAGAGTGAGAGCACTATCTCAGGAAACCATCCTAGAGATTAGGGATATAGACTGTCTGGTCTCTAAAGAAGACGTGCTGGTAGCCTGCAAAAGACTCAGCCAAGCTAACTTGGAACTAAGTGCCATCAAAGTGCAGCTGGCAATTGTTAGTCTGCCGAAGGAGGCTGCAGCAACTATACTGCAGAATGGTAAATTCGGATAGGCTGGACAAGCTGTAGAGTCAGAGAGAGGTCTGAGGGACCCGAGGTGCTACAAATGCTTGGAGTTTGGACATATTGCCAAGTTCTGTAAGAGCATGACCGACCGCTCTGGGTGTTGCCTAAAATGCGGAGCAGCGGGCCATAAAGCGGTGCTTTGCAAAAATGCTGCTAGATGCTTCATATGTGCAGACGCTGGTAAAGACGATATCGGGCACTACGCAGGAAGTAGTCACTGCCCTCTCAAAGGTATTAGCGGGGTCGGGGCCGAACAAACGCCCGAGGACAAGCAGTGCTGGAAGCCCTTGCCTCATCAGACCTAGCTCTCTTGAACTATGGCAACCAGAACACTTTCACCAGAGCAGGCACTGGATCGGTTATAGATCTAGCATTCGCTAGCTTCCCAATTGCTAGATCAGCGAAATGGGCCATTAGCGATGCCTATACTGCTAGTGACCACAAGGCGATCACAATTGACCTGAACCACTCTGAGCCACAGCGTGGAAACTGGCCACACGTCGGAAGTGCTTACAAAGTAGATACTTTGGACCCGGAAGCCTTCGCTGGATCCTTCGTAGTTCCAGATTTGCGCGACAACGCAGAGGTAAGCGCCGAGCTGCTCATGTGTTCAATCAAGGATGCCTGCGACGCTAGTATGGCGGTGCGTAGACCGTGCAAAAGGTACCACGTACCAGTATACTGGTGGAACGAGGAGATCGCAAACGTAAGAAGGCAATGCATAAGATCACGAAGGATCCTGCAACGATCAAGAGGCAGAGCTGACTTCGAAGCAAGAAGACTGGAGTACGCGGCTAATCGTACGCTTCTGAAAAAGTCCATTCTGAGCAGTAAGAGGAGAAATTCTTAGAACTATGCGACGAAGCCGAGACAGATATCTGGGGAATGGCCTACAAACTGGTTCTGAAAAGACTTAAGCCAAACGTCTCATCAGTGCCCAGAGAAGAGGTCGTCCTTGAAAGCATAGTGGATGCGCTGTTCACGGCTCCTTCACTGTCCCTCAGCCGAAGACCACGTAGAGCCCCGGCTCTACACGGAGGTACCGGATGTGACAGTAGACGAAGTGCTGCGAGCAGCGGCAAAAATCAAGGACTCCAAGTCTCCTGGACCGGACGCGATTCCAAATCGGGTGCTGAAGATGGCTATCAGGCTCAACCCGGATTGCTTTGTAGAAGTGTTTGGGAAGTGTCTGAGACAAGGAGTCTTCCCCCGCCCATGGAAGTTGCAGAACCTGGTGTTGATCCCAAAGCCGAACTAGCCACTTGACTCGCCGTCGTCCTACCGACCGATCTGTCTGCTCGATACAGCAGGCAAAATATTGGAGAGGCTGGTGAGCCATAGACTAGAGGAGACTATCCGGCAAGCAGGAGATCTCTCACCCATGCAATACGGATTCAGAAAGGAGCACTCAACAGTAGACGCTATCTCACACGTAGCAGACATTACAAGAAGAGCCATCGCAGGCAGCAGATGGCGTGGTGGTGCTAAGGAGTATTGTATTGTAATGACTCTTGACGTTAAGAACGCCTTTAATTCTGCAAAGTGGAGCTGCATTATTGAGGCCTTAAGGCGGTTCAACACTCCGTGCTACTTAATGGGAATAGTAGAAGACTATTTTAGGAAGCGCATCCTGATGTATAGAACGGAGAACGGAACGAAATCGTTTAATATCACTGTTATATTTATTACTATATCTAGTTTATACCGAATAAAAAAAACACACACACACACACACAGACACCAATGACATGGAGATTGAATCAACAGTGAATTATTTGAATGGAATAAAGGAGAAGAAGAAGCTCCTTTCCACGCTCTACCAAGGAATACGGAATTCAGAATACATGGAGCGTTTAAGGTTCCTAGTAAATTTAATAGCAATTCTCTAAAATTAACATTGGAAAAGTATTTAATTTACCTCCCGAAATGGTATGATGAAGTTAAATCTGTACTATAACAAAACAGGATGATGGAGAAATTGTATTCAAATTGAAAATGTAATAAAATATATGCAAAACAATAAATTATATTAACAAAATAGAATAAAAAAAAATTTGTTTAATGGGGACTGGTAAATTTGGGGAATTTCAGCCTTCTTTTTCAGCTTTCTTTTCCAGCTTTATTAGTTCTGATACTTATTACAAATAAATGTTAATGAAATATAATTTCGAAATTTTCATTAGGGAATGGGAAATTGGGGAATTTTCAGCTTTCTTTTTCAGCCACTTTTATCCTTTTTACATTGTGTGAATAAATGTAATTGAAAATTTAATTTTATAATTTTAAATGGGGATATGGGAAATTGAAACAGATCTGTTAACAGAAACAGGTCCGTTATCAGAACCGGATACCTGATCTGTACAACCAGGCCTGTTTAAAAGAACAGCTAGGTGTTCGATACAATCAGGTACCTCATCTCTACAACCAGGTCTGTTTAAAAGAACAGCTAGCTGTTCGATACAACCAGGTACCTGATCTGTACAACCAGGTATGTTTAAAAAGAATAGCTAGCTGATCTATTTAACAGTCTGATAGCTGATCTGTACAACCAACTCTTTTCATAAAAACATGCTAATGTATCTGTTTATTGGATATATAGGATTATGTTTCGTAAAATAGATCACAGTACACTAATGACCACAAGACTGAAATAATCATTAATCCACTAACAGTTGAATGAGATAAATTTGAAAGAAAATGAATAAAAAGCAGCAGAAAACATGTAGAAGTAGCGCAAATTTCGGTTGGCTGCACAACTATTTCGTCCAAAAGAGCGATCAAGTATCTGGGAGTATGGATCGATACAAGGCTCAGCTTTCGAGAGCACCTGGAAGCGACGAGCAATAAAGCTGCAGGCATGAACCGGCTACTGTCAAGACTCATGGCGAATATTGGAGGCCCAAAACAATTGCGACGATCGCTGATCGCGGGTGCCATGCGATCCATCGCACTGTTCGCGGCACCAGTATGGGTTCGAGCATTGGACACCAGGAGTTACTGCCAAGGGCTGGAGGCAGCGTTCAGGAAGAGTGCCATCCGCATCATTAGTAGATTCCGCACAATCTCTGAGGACGCAGCGTTCGTCATCGCTGGTGTACCTCCATTTGTGGAAATGGCCAGAGAGCGAGCTGCTACCTATCGGCAGCTGCGATCCCGGTACCACAGCAACGCCGAAACGCGAACCGTTCGGACAGCAGGACGGCAAGAATGCCTAAAGAGGTGGCAGCGACGTTGGGATATGTTTCCAAAGGCCGCTGGACGCATCGGCTTATCCCGAACATCGGGGAATGGATCAGCAGGAAGCACGGCCAAGTCAACTTCCACTTGACTCAGGTTCTAAGTGGCCATGGATGCTTCAGAAGCTATCTGCACCGATTTGGTCATGAAGCTTCTGGCAACTGCTCTGAGTGTGGAACACTGGAGGATGCTGAGCATACTATCTTCGCCTGCAAGCTATATGGATCACTACGCAACGACTTGGAAAGGGCACTGGGCGTATCGATTGCGGTGGGAAACTTGGTCCCGCTTATGCTGCAATCAGTGGACAACTGGGTTGCGATTTGTGAGTTTGTGTCAACTGTGATGCAGACCCAAAGAAGCATGGAGAGAGCCAGGAGAGAGTCGATGGAATAGGTGGCGCTATGTCTCTTGTGAAGCAATGCTTCACGGCTGTACCACAGGAGATCGCACTGCCATTTACCCATCATAATTTATTAATATCATGTATCTCGTTAGCATATTAACACTAGTAATAGTAGCCAAAGTTCAAAAAAAACACACACACACAGCTGACAGTGTAAAGTGTAAAAGTGCGCGGACGCGTTTTTCGATACTCCGATAGTGCACCGAGGTGTTTGAGCAGTATTTACAGCCTGCAATTATAGAAAATATTACCAAACGCTACTCGGCAAGTAGGGTCACTCACTCTGCATCATACTTCTGCCGCTCGAGCCCAGGCGGCCGGAGTTTTGGTTCTTTTGTATCGGCGGCCCAAGCGCGGCCCGTGGGTCCGGTAGGAGAGGGGCAGAGATACACCATCTCTCGCTCAGTTGAGTAAGTCACTCACTGTCCTTCTCTTGCAAATCTCTTCTTTGTTGTTTTCATTGGTGTCCACTGCACTTTGCATTTTTGCAATCTCTTGCACTCTGGCAGCTGTCAGTCGATCAGCTGGTGGTAGTGCTGGTCAGCGGTTGTGGATTGCAGCCGGTGGAGCTAAATAAACAGCTGACTGGTGAGCATAGCGAAGAGCCAAACCACAGCATATACGACCCAGAACAGAGACACGAACCAAAGGGAGGCAAGAAACGCGGCATACTTTCAGGGGCAACAGAAAGTGCTGCATAGCCGAAGGTCCTCACTCAAATTAGCGCTTGCCATAGTAGAATCGTGAGCTAAAGGTCGTGGATCTGACCAATTACCAACCTCTGCCGTTTAACGGCGCTCAAAAAACAGAGGCCCTGGTGACCGAGTCGGGGCGGTATAACCTCCTCCGACAAAAGTCGTAGGAAATTCTCGGCCAACGCTGGACTGCTTGGTAGAGCGCTAACAAATTGGTTAGAGACCGATATTGCTCGCCATGAGCAATATTGAGACGAGTGAGGTGGAAGCTGAGTTGCTGGCTAAGTTCCTCAAGCTTCCAAGAATCGCAAGGTCGCCCCAGAGCGGAGGGCCTGCATCTGCGCCTCCAAAGGTGGATGAGCTAGTATTTAGCTTCGATGCAGCCGAAGAAGCGGCAACGCCCAAAAGAGCCCGAGATCAGAGTCCTGGTGTCTCATTGCAAGCGGTGCCAAAGAAGATAAAAATCCAGAGAAGCCTTAGTGAGGCGGTAGAAGAGCTGGGCGAGTTGATCAATGGTCTGATGAAGACATTTACGCCCAGAGAAGTGCGACACGTCACCCAGACGAATAAAAATACGTTCGCACGAATCAAAACGGTGCAGATGGAGATGGCATCAAGTTTGCAGCTGGAGCCAGTAGAGACAGGGGCTCAGGTGACCTCAGATGAACTGGATAAGATCTCGCATAGTGTTCGTAGCTTGTCGACGCAGACCTCCCCGAGAAATGCGGCTACTACTGTTGAAGGCAGACAAAGCAGTGGTCCTTCCATGAAGCGCATAAGCACACAACGTAGAGATCCTACAGAGAGGAAGGAAACAGAGAAGAGAAGCCTGTGTCAGGACACAGAAGGTGGCATCACCTCAAAAAAGCCACCAAGAAGACGCAGAAGGCCGGACGCCATCATTATACAGCCCACGGACGGGGTTTCATATAGCGAAGAGCTCAAACTGGTGACGCGTAGCGACGACAGCAAGCTGCAGAACGTCGGTGAGCAAGTAAGGCGGGTGAGGAAAACTGCCGGCGACGGGCTGATACTTGAAGTTGACAAGAACTCCAATCCTTCTATGCTGCGAATAAGAGATGAACTAAGCTAAGCGCTTGGCCGGAAAGCGAGAGTGAGAGCACTATCTCAGGAAACCATCCTAGAGATTAGGGATATAGACTGTCTGGTCTCTAAAGAAGACGTGCTGGTAGCCTGCAAAAGACTCAGCCAAGCTAACTTGGAACTAAGTGCCATCAAAGTGCAGCTGGCAATTGTTAGTCTGCCGAAGGAGGCTGCAGCAACTATACTGCAGAATGGTAAATTCGGATAGGCTGGACAAGCTGTAGAGTCAGAGAGAGGTCTGAGGGACCCGAGGTGCTACAAATGCTTGGAGTTTGGACATATTGCCAAGTTCTGTAAGAGCATGACCGACCGCTCTGGGTGTTGCCTAAAATGCGGAGCAGCGGGCCATAAAGCGGTGCTTTGCAAAAATGCTGCTAGATGCTTCATATGTGCAGACGCTGGTAAAGACGATATCGGGCACTACGCAGGAAGTAGTCACTGCCCTCTCAAAGGTATTAGCGGGGTCGGGGCCGAACAAACGCCCGAGGACAAGCAGTGCTGGAAGCCCTTGCCTCATCAGACCTAGCTCTCTTGAACTATGGCAACCAGAACACTTTCACCAGAGCAGGCACTGGATCGGTTATAGATCTAGCATTCGCTAGCTTCCCAATTGCTAGATCAGCGAAATGGGCCATTAGCGATGCCTATACTGCTAGTGACCACAAGGCGATCACAATTGACCTGAACCACTCTGAGCCACAGCGTGAAACTGGCCACACGTCGGAAGTGCTTACAAAGTAGATACTTTGGACCCGGAAGCCTTCGCTGGATCCTTCGTAGTTCCAGATTTGCGCGACAACGCAGAGGTAAGCGCCGAGCTGCTCATGTGTTCAATCAAGGATGCCTGCGACGCTAGTATGGCGGTGCGTAGACCGTGCAAAGGTACCACGTACCAGTATACTGGTGGAACGAGGAGATCGCAAACGTAAGAAGGCAATGCATAAGATCACGAAGGATCCTGCAACGATCAAGAGGCAGAGCTGACTTCGAAGCAAGAAGACTGGAGTACGCGGCTAATCGTACGCTTCTGAAAAAGTCCATTCTGAGCAGTAAGAGGAGAAATTCTTAGAACTATGCGACGAAGCCGAGACAGATATCTGGGGAATGGCCTACAAACTGGTTCTGAAAAGACTTAAGCCAAACGTCTCATCAGTGCCCAGAGAAGAGGTCGTCCTTGAAAGCATAGTGGATGCGCTGTTCACGGGCTCCTTCACTGTCCCCTCAGCCGAAGACCACGTAGAGCCCCGGCTCTACACGGAGGTACCGGATGTGACAGTAGACGAAGTGCTGCGAGCAGCGGCAAAAATCAAGGACTCCAAGTCTCCTGGACCGGACGCGATTCCAAATCGGGTGCTGAAGATGGCTATCAGGCTCAACCCGGATTGCTTTGTAGAAGTGTTTGGGAAGTGTCTGAGACAAGGAGTCTTCCCCCGCCCATGGAAGTTGCAGAACCTGGTGTTGATCCAAAAGCCGAACTAGCCACTTGACTCGCCGTCGTCCTACCGACCGATCTGTCTGCTCGATACAGCAGGCAAAATATTGGAGAGGCTGGTGAGCCATAGACTAGAGGAGACTATCCGGCAAGCAGGAGATCTCTCACCCATGCAATACGGATTCAGAAAGGAGCACTCAACAGTAGACGCTATCTCACACGTAGCAGACATTACAAGAAGAGCCATCGCAGGCAGCAGATGGCGTGGTGGTGCTAAGGAGTATTGTATTGTAATGACTCTTGACGTCAAGAACGCCTTTAATTCTGCAAAGTGGAGCTGCATTATTGAGGCCTTAAGGCGGTTCAACACTCCGTGCTACTTAATGGGAATAGTAGAAGACTATTTTAGGAAGCGCATCCTGATGTATAGAACGGAGAACGGAACGAAATCGTTTAATATCACTGGAGAGTTCCGCAAGGATTGGGCCCGCTGCTATGGAACACCATGTACGACGGCATACTGTGCCTTGAAGTTCCAGAGAGGGTAACAATTGTAGGATTTGCAGACGATGTGGCCTTAGTGGTGACAGCTAAACACTTGGGCGACGCTGAGCTACTTTGTAGCGCAGCAGTAGCCACTGTCAAGGAGTGGCTGGCGACAGTGGGGCTGCAATTAGCTGACCACAAAACCGAAGCAGTCCTTATAAGCAGTCGTAAAATCGTCGAAGTGGCTCACATAAACCTTGGTCGGACCTCCATAGTGTCGAGCCGAGCAATAAAGTACCTAGGCGTCCTAATCGATACGAGGCTAAGCTCCCGCGAACACCTGGAGTATGCTGGAAAGAGAGCCGCTGTCGTAGGGCAGGCCTTGAGCAGAATAATGATAAATACGCGCGGCCCAAAGCAAGGTCGGCGCCTTCTTCTGCAAAATGTGGTTCGAGCAACAATGCTCTACGGCGCCCCAGTATGGGTGCAAGCAATGGAGGTAAAGGCGTACAGGAGGAAGATGCAGTCAACCTATCGACTCTGCGCGTTGCGGGTCTGCAGTGGCTTCAGAACCATTTCGGACGACGCCGCTTTAGCCTTAGCAGGCATGATGCCACTGGACATACTGGCGCTAGAGATGTCCAATAGCTGCAGGCATAAAAGGGAGAATAGGCTGGAAGACGAACACAACGCGTCGTCCAATTTTAAAGCAGAGTGCCTAAGGAGATGGCAGGAAAAGTGGGACTTATCTGGCAAGGGCCGTTGGACCCATGCCCTAATCCCAAACATAGGTAAATGGGTCAGCAGGAAATTCGGCTTCGTCAACTTCCACCTGACACAGATTCTGAGTGGGCACGGCTGCTTCCGCAGCTACCTGTATAGATTTGGACACGAAAGTGACCCGATGTGCTTATGGTGCCATCCCGAAGTCGAAGAAACGGCGGAGCACATCTTAGTGTGCTGTCGGCGCTTTTCCTGTGAGCGACGAGAGCTTGAAGGAGCAATAGGATGTAGAGTCACAACGGCCTCTGTTGTGAACCGTATGATAGAGAAAGAAGAGTATTGGTCAGCGGTATGCAGCTATGCAGAGAAAGTGACCACCGCACTACGGACTCTAGAGAGGGAACGTACCCGCAGGCGAAGTGGAGGGGAGTGAGCTCCCGTCAAGGTCTCGTGAAGCAATACCTCACGGCAGTACCACGAGAATCTCCTTGACAGTTTATTTCTTTCTTTCTTTCTAACTTCTACGCATTGCTTTAATTTATGTTATATTTATTACTATATCTAGTTTATACCGAATAAAAAAAACACACACACACACACACAGACACCAATGACATGGAGATTGAATCAACAGTGAATTATTTGAATGGAATAAAGGAGAAGAAGAAGCTCCCTTTCCACGCTATACCAAGGAATACGGAATTCAGAATACATGGAGCGTTTAAGGTTCCTAGTAAATTTAATAGCAATTCTCTAAAATTAACATTGGAAAAGTATTTAATTTACCTCCCGAAATGGTATGATGAAGTTAAATCTGTACTATAACAAAACAGGATGATGGAGAAATTGTATTCAAATTGAAAATGTAATAAAATATATGCAAAACAATAAATTATATTAACAAAATAGAATAAAAAAATTTGTTTAATGGGGACTGGTAAATTTGGGGAATTTCAGCCTTCTTTTGAGCTTTCTTTTCCAGCTTTATTAGTTCTGATACTTATTACAAATAAATGTTAATGAAATATAATTTCGAAATTTTCATTAGGAATGGGAAATTGGGGAATTTTCAGCTTTCTTTTCAGCCACTTTTATCCTTTTTACATTGTGTGAATAAATGTAATTGAAAATTTAATTTTATAATTTTAAATGGGGATATGGGAAATTGAAACAGATCTGTTAACAGAAACAGGTCCGTTATCAGAACCGGATACCTGATCTGTACAACCAGGCCTGTTTAAAAGAACAGCTAGGTGTTCGATACAATCAGGTACCTCATCTCTACAACCAGGTCTGTTTAAAAGAACAGCTAGCTGTTCGATACAACCAGGTACCTGATCTGTACAACCAGGTATGTTTAAAAGAATAGCTAGCTGATCTATTTAACAGTCTGATAGCTGATCTGTACAACCAACTCTTTTCATAAAAACATGCTAATGTATCTGTTTATTGGATATATAGGATTATGTTTCGTAAAATAGATCACAGTACACTAATGACCACAAGACTGAAATAATCATTAATCCACTAACAGTTGAATGAGATAAATTTGAAAGAAAATGAATAAAAAAGTTTTAACTCAATTAACTAAAAGCCGAAATGCTCTAAAAAAAAAGATTTCTGATCTTAAACAACTCAAAAGTCAGAATAGTATTGGTCTGGAGGAAACATTTAAACCTATAGCTGAACCACTACATGAATATGTGAATGATAACAAAAAATTTCAGACATTGATACCATCAGAGTTTAATAATGTTGAGACTGGAAAAAAACTATGCAAAACTACTCTCCAATCGACCGAGAGAGAAACACACCACCTAACAAGAAAAGGAAACTCACATTTCACAGTGCTAAGAGTCAATTCTCAAAACCTAAATATGATATTGAGAAGGCATTGGATTGGGGAATGGATAGTGTTAATGCTCAAGATGATGATGATGATGATGATGATGATGATGATGATGATGATCAATTCTATTCTCAACCAGCTATAGAAGACACATCGTTTGAAGGCTTACCTCATACCTCGAAATCGTTAGCGAGAGAAGGTTCTCCTTATTCATCAACTAAGTTTATGAAACAAATATCCCCCCACACTTCGCTTCCATTACCGGTTCAAGACTCACCCCATTCATCATTGCCGTTAACGAGTCAAGAGCCATCTCATTCATCGAACGTGTTATCAAATGAAACATCTATACATTCAACGCCTTCGATAACGAGTCAATCAACCCATCATGAAGACAACTCAAAAAATTTGAATATCAGTGAACTGGCACGGGAAGATCTTTTGGATAAGACATCTGGTCCATACAAAAATGCAAGTGGACAATTAATGTTGGGGAATTCACACATTAATGTGACTCAAAAAAATTGAATTGGATGATGGAAAAAACTGGCGTCTTACAAGTGGATTATATTCATTAATATTCCACCGCCTACCTCAAAATTATAATTCAAATGATCTAGAAATATATAATGAAATTTTATTGATAACTAATGTGCACCGGAGAAATTTTAATTCCGATGGACAGATCAGAGGAACAAGGGCAAAAGAAATATACAAAAATTATTAAACCACTCTTAACAAAATCACGTACTGCTGAGTCTACACCTAAATTCTCAAAATCAATTGTTTCTGGGACTGGATTCATGTCACTCGCGACCAATAAACCCAATTATGTATATTAGGACGATCCAAATGAGTTGGTTGAACGATTACAACTCTTAATTGCCTCTCAAACAGCTGGAAATACGAATCATACTAATGGAATTACGTCAATAATTGAAGAATTGAGAGAGGCTCAAATTATACACTAAATTCATATATAATTGATTGATAATATTGAAATGAAATTATAATCATCATGTCTGTTGACAAGTTTGGACGTTATGTAAATGATAAGCAGATCTCTATTCATTTAAAACGACGTGAGAAAATACCAGGACTCTACATTTATAATGATGGAAGTTACAATATACAAGGAAGACGTTTAAAAATGGTCGCTTACCAATTGAGAATGCCGACTTGGCGATAAAAGAATATGTGGACCAAGTTGTAAACGATCTGAGAAATTTTCTAACATCAATGATTTCAACTCATCAAGAAAGGAATGAGAGATTATTATCCGATAAATTGACTATAGTTGATCAGCGAATAATCAAGACTGAGAAAACTACATTAGATATTCTTGATAAAATTGTACGCTCTCATATTCGAAAGTAATAAATATGTCTAGACGGGGAATAATTAATGAAATACATGCTCCTTCACGTAAGCATTTTCTTAGACGTAGAGTCATAACAAAAGGATAAACGAATTATGGCAAGCTGACTTGGTTGAAATGGGGAAGTATGCACACTCAAACAATGGGTATCGCTACATGCTAACAGTGATAGACACATTCTCAAAATTTGGATGGGGGGAAGCAATAAAGTCTAAAAATGCAAAAGACGTTGCTGAGGCCATGGAGAAAATATTTCAATCAGGAGAGGATTCCCCAAAAATCTTCAAACAGACGATGGAAAAGAGTTCTTTAACACCCAATTTAAGATATTAATGAAACGATATGGAATCAACCACTATTCAACATTTAGTAGTCTAAAGGCTTCAATTGTTGAACGATTTAATAGATCATTAAAAGACCTAATGTGGCTTGAATTCAGTTTCAATGGGACATACAAGTGGGTTGATATATTCAAATCACTAATTTCCGTTTACAACAATAGACATCAGAGAACTATACGAATGCAACATTATCAGTGGCTCATATGTAGGTAATAGACCAAATCATGTGCTTCATGAATTTGGAATCAATGTTCTCCGGGATATAAAATGAGTATTACACCACGAAACTTGATTTATTTACCTATCAACACTAGAGAAATAAGCACGCTCGAAGTACGGATAACTGATCAGGAGGGAATTAATCAATTTTCGAGGAAACTATATCAATTCGTCTTCATTTACGAGCAACAGAATGATTTTTTATAATAAAAGGTCGTTACATCACCTCACAACTCCCATTACTAAATGTAAAGGTGAAGTGAAAACACCATCATCATTATCATCTCGAGGACCATCATATCCACGACCTGCGGTATCATTAAAAAATAAACTGATTTTAAAATCACTTGGATTTAATATTCAGTAAAATTACTACCTTCATTTCAAATGAATGAAATTTTTTTTGTGCAAGATAAACCTCACAATGATGAGAGTATCACGAAAAAGAATATCACACTTATTACCCATATCAGCAGAACTTCAAAACAAATGATGAAGTTCGTATTACAATACAAAACCAAGATTTGTATGTGTTGCCGTCTGAAAGTTTCCTCCACTTTGAAGGACACTTAGTAAAATTACTAACCAAAATTCGGGCACAAGTACAACAAATGATGTTGCCGGCTTGCTTAAAAATAATTGCATGGCCTATTTTTGGATGAAATAAGATATGAATTGAACGGATGCGAACTGGATAGAACACGGTTTACTGGAATCACATCTACTCTGAAAAACTTTCTTTCCATTGGTCGACAGGAGTCTCTATGTTATCGTAATGCCGGGTGGAGTGGAGGAGAGAGTATATCTTCCGGAGGTCATTTCAGCTTCTCAATACCACTAAAAATGCTAATGGGATTCGCTGAAGATCATAAAAAGTTATATTAAATTGTAAACATGAACTCATTCTCTTGCTAGCTAAAAATATGAATGATATGTTTGAAAAAACGGTCGGAGGTGTTGAATATAAAATTGCTATACAGAACATTAGTTGGAAAGTACCCCACATTGTTCCAAGCGATACTACTAAAATTAAAATGTTCAATGTAGTCAAAAGTGGAGCTACACTTCCACTTTCATTCCGCAGCTGGGATTATTATATAAATCCCTCGTTGGTACAGGGACTCATCATGTATGGAACGTTAAGCTAGCTGCAAATAGAGAACGTCCACGGTTTGCAGTCATTGCGTTTACATTAAATGGCAATCTAATTACAAACAATTTTAGAAATGCAAAAGTGTATTTAAATTCTGAAGTCTATCCATATGAAGATTTAAATGTAAAATTCAATGAAAATCGGTTTGCTGCCAAGAGAGTTACTACAACCGTGAGCCTCGTCCACTTTTATCACCACTAGACTTCAAGTCAAAGGCTCCTATTGTTGTTGTTGATCTTTCATATCAAAACGAGTCGGTCAAATCAGGGCCAATTGATGTTAAAATTTCAACTGAATTAAGAGTACCAAGTGAGTTGAATACAAAGGTAAGTAGTTGAATTAACCCGTTTCTATACATAGCACATTTCTATACAAGGAAGTACATGTCATTAATGTCAATTTAGGGGTAATAAAGATGCAATTTAATTAGGGTAACCTATTGAAAATGTCAAGTGTGAGGTAATAAAGATGCAATTTAATTAGGGTTAGCTGTGGAAATGACAAGTGTGGGGTAATAAAGATGCAATTTAATTAGGGTTAGCTGTGGAAATGACAAGTGTGGGATTTGTGTGACGAATCGTACGCGAGCCGAGACGGGGCGATGAAAGGATCGGGATCGGGGTCGGGGGCGTTTCGTCAGACAAATCCTTCGGAGTCGGGGTCGGGGTCGAGATCGCTTGTCCCGAGACGCCCTCGGGGTTGGAGTCGAGATCGCTTGTCCCGACACGCCCTCGAGGTCGGGGTCGCAATCGGTCTCGCACTCGGGGTCGCAATCGAAAACGCTTCGTAGATCGAGGACGAAAACGTATGACGAACACGTGCTACGATACGCTCTCGAGATCGAGACGAGACGGTGAGGGATCGCGGTCGGGGTCGCAATCGAAAACGATTCGTAGATCGAGGGCGAAAACGTATGACGAACACGTGCTACGATACGCTCTCGAGATCGAGACGAGACGGTGAGGATCGCGGTCGGGGTCGCAATCGAAAACGATTCGTAGATCGAGGACGAAAACGTGCAACGAACACGTGCTACGATACGCTCTCGAGGTCGTGTGTCCCGAGACGAGACGGTGAGGGGGTCGGGGTCGTAGTCGATTCGTAGTTCGTACACGAAAACGTGAGACGAAGTCGTCCTACGAAAACGTGATACGCTCTTTAACGAACGTAGCGTATGAACGCGCGAACACCCACATCGAAAACGTAGGTCGTGGGGCAACGCATCATACTAGATCGAAACGTTACGAAACAAATGGACGGAAACGTGACGCAACGCCACATCCAAGACGATCGAATACGTGAACGTCTAACACGAATCAACGTTACGAAACGTGATGAATATATTCGGAAACCCAACGCTACCTGAAAAACGATCGAAGGCGTCTTGCACGTGACGCATGTGATGTAATTCAGACAAGAGTACAACACCATTTCCAAGACACTTGAAGATAAAATAGAAAATCTGAAAGAAAAACCGAATAGTGCTGTAAAAATTCCATTTCCCGTAAAGATATAGTATTCTTCTTTGCATGTTCTGTATGTAACATAATTTTATTTCCAAATACATTGTTTAAAATCGATTCTCTAAACTAACATACATTTTTATAATTTTTTGATTTTTGTGAGCGAACAGTATAGAAATGACAGGCACATGTATCGACTCCATCCTCCACATCGTTATGAGCCCAACAGCAGGATGCGAAATGTTGACCATGAACATTAGAAACCAATGGTCCATCACATATTCTATTATTAAAATATTTCAATGATTCTGATAAATATTCCATGTGATCAGGAAAAATTTTATCGTTAAACATTTTCATAAAATTATTTATTTCAGTTATAAGTTGTTGTATCGAAATATGAGTTGTGAGTTGGTCTTGTTTTCAATCAACATCATTTTAAATTTCTTTCGATCCGTTGACGTCTACTCGTAATGATTTCCAAAAGGTGAATGGAGAAATATTTTGAGAAAAAATTATACGATACGTTGAACTAATCCCGTCAGTGGGGTATATTCAACTAGACGATCGTGAATGAGAAGACAATATACCTTTGTATTCAACTCACTTGGTACTCTCAATTCAGTTGAAATTTTAACATCAATTGGCCCTGATTTGACCGACTCGTTTTGATATGAAAGATCAACAACAACAATAGGAGCCTTTGACTTGAAGTCTAGTGGTGATAAAAGTGGATGAGGCTCGCGGTTGTAGTAACTCTCTTGGAATTTCACATACATATCATACAAGGCAGCAAACCGATTTTCATTGAATTTAACATTTAAATCTTCATATGGATAGACTTCAGAATTTAAATACACCTTTACATTTCTTAAATTGTTTGTAATTAGATTCCCATTTAATGTAAACGCAATGACTGCAAACCGTGGACGTTCTCTATTTGCAGCTACCTTAACGTTCCATACATGATGAGTCCCCTGTACCAACGAGGGATTTATATAACAATCCCAGCTGCGGAATGAAAGTGGAAGTGTAGCACCACTTTTGACTACATTGAACATTTTAATTTTAGTAGTATCGCTTGGAACAATGTGGGGTACTCTCCAACTAATGTTCTGTATAGCAATTTTATGTTCAACACCTCCGACCGTTTTTTCAAACATATCATTCATATTTTTAGCTAGCAAGAGAATGAGTTCATGTTTACAATTTAATATAACTTTTTTATGATCTTCAGCGAATCCCATTAGCATTTTTAGTGGTATTGAGAAGCTGAAATGACCTCCGGAAGATATACTCTCTCCTCCACTCCACCCGGCATTACGATAACATAGAGACTCCTGTCGACCAATGGAAAGAAAGTTTTTCAGAGTAGATGTGATTCCAGTAAACCGTGTTCTATCCAGTTCGCATCCGTTCAATTCATATCTTATTTCATCCAAAAAATAGGCCATGCAATTATTTTTAAGCAAGCCGGCAACATCATTTGTTGTACTTGTGCCTGAATTTTGGTTAGTAATTTTACTAAGTGTCCCTTCAAAGTGGAGGAAACTTTCAGACGGCAATACATACAAATCTTGGTTTTGTATTGTAATACGAACTTCATCATTTGTTTTGAAGTTCTGCTGATATGGGTAATAAGTGTGATATTCTTTTTTCGTGATACTCTCATCATTGTGAGGTTTATCTTGCACAAAAAAAATTTCATTCATTGAAATGAAGGTAGTAATTTTACTGAATATTAAATCCAAGTGATTTTAAAATCAGTTTATTTTTAATGATACCGCAGGTCGTGGATATGATGGTGCTCGAGGTGATAATGATGATGGTGTTTTCACTTCACCTTTACATTTAGTAATGGGAGTTGTGAGGTGATGTAACGACCTTTTATTATAAATAATCAATCTGTTGCTCGTAAATGAAGACGAATTGATATAGTTTCCTCGAAAATTGATTAATTCCCTCCTGATCAGTTATCCGTACTTCGAGCGTGCTTATTTCTCTAGTGTTGATAGGTAAATAAATCAAGTTTCGTGGTGTAATACTCATTTTATATCCCGGAGGAACATTGATTCCAAATTCATGAAGCACATGATTTGGTCTATTACCTACATATGATCCACTGATAATGTTGCATTCCAATCTAATTGTATTTACTTTTAAAATATTCACAGGATTATCTGAGGCATAAATTTCAGTATTGTGCGGTTTTAGAATACGTGCACCAAATCCAAATAGCTTTCCAATACTTCGTTCACGATTAAAATATACTGTTTCTTTTTAGTGGTAACTTGAACTTTAAGCGTATTATTGTTGGTTTCTATTTTAACTCATCATAAGAACCAAACCCCTTTAGGACATCAATAATATATGTTGCAATCTCTTCGAGTTCATACTATCCAACAGGTATTTCTATACATTTATTTCCAATATGAAATAGATTGTTCCCTCTATCTACGTTTGGTATAGAATTGTATGTGTGAAAGTCAATGAGAGCACACTCATAATTTCTATTTAATTCAATTTGTGGGAAAAAATTTTCGGTTATAACTGATGTGTTTCCATTTAATGCAAATGTTAGTGATGTAGACATTTTGAAGTCTGAGTTTGGACTGTTGTTTAATCATCATATCATTAGTTTTATATTCATATTATTAAAGTATAATAAATTGATCAAAGCCTTTTCTGTATCGCCCATTTTTCATATCATCATCTTTAGAGATTAGTAGAAATCCAAATTTCTCCTCCCAGCATTTTCGTGAAATTTCCATAAATGATTCATAGTCCATGTCACTGTTTACGTGATCTCGATATATATGACGCATGTTCAAATCATCTTGTTTAAACATTATAATAAAATTAGCATTGTCACGTATTAAATGTTTCGGTGGGTGTGTGTATGTTTGACATAAATAGAATGAATCAATATTCTTATGTCTTCCCATACAAAAATAGTTTCGGATATTATCCTGCTTTTCACATGCCACATCATCGAATATCATAATGGAATTATTTTTAGCTTCGTGCGGTGATAACACTGCATCGATTCCAGAGAATGTAAAATATCCCATTCCTTGAATTGGTTTGATAAGTTTTTCCAAATATTCATATTTGGGTTGGTATAAACTCTTTGAAAATACATAAATATTTTCAAATTTGAGACCATTGGGACTCTCTATAAGACTAAGCATCACATTGGTTTTTCCACAATTTGATGGTCCAACAATTAATGCTCTAATTGTATTGGGTAGCAAAACACTATGTCGAGGTTGTTGATTATTCTCTCCATGTCCACCACCCTCAATGTTTCGTACTAGTATGCTTTTCTTATGTCTTAAAAACGCATGTTAGTGAGAGAAGTACTTCATTCAATGGGAATCGTTTGTTGATTGAGGTTGCTATAAAATGGCCAAACGTTTTATAATTTAATTAGTTCAAAATCAAAATTCAAACAGGGTAGTGGTCTTGTAAACAATATAATAGACTCTCTACCTTTTGAGGCTCATATACCTGGATACAATTACTGTGGACCTGGAACAAAGTTAGAGAAACGATTAGCACGTGGTGATCGTGGAATTAATGGTTTGATGAAGCGTGTAGAGAGCATGATATTGCATATTCAAACAGTAAAGAGTTGAGTGAACGTCATAAAGCTGACTCAGTTTTAATTGAAAAGGCTTGGAATCGTGTAAAACCATTAGACAGTAGTATTGAGAGAGAGCAGCAGCATACTTTGTAACAAACATGATGAAGACGAAGAAAAATTTGGAATGGGATCAAATCAGGAGAGAAAGAAAAGAGTGAAAACATCATTGACTACAATAATCAAAAAGGCTACAAAGGAATTGAAAAAGAATAAACCGCTTGATATCTTGAGTGCAATAAAAGTTGCACGTAAAGCAGTATCGAACTCGATGGGATGTAGGAAAAATGTTGTTATTCCACGTATTATAAATGTACCCAAGATAGGTGGGTTCTTGCCACTAGTCCCAATTTTAACAGCTCTGAGTGCTGTGGGTAGTTTGGCGTCAGGTAGTGCAGCAATAGTAAAATCTATTAACAATGCAAAGATGGCTAAACAACATCTAGAGGAAAACAAGAGGCATAATAAAAAAATGGAAACGGTTGCATTGGGAGCTGGCTTGTATTTACAACCATACAAAAATGGATATGGTATATCATTTGCTAGAAATAATCAAACTCAAAAACGCGTTCAAAAAAACTAATAGGTAAGCTACCCAAGAGAGCATTATCAAACTTTGATATAATGAAGTTTGCCTTTAGAAAGATTCCTCATTTTCGAGGTGTTTATATGAAGGATCAATTACCCAAATTTCCACATCATTTCGAGTGTGGAATAATAAATTTAGCAGACTCAATATCGAATGGAACGCATTGGGTAGCATATTACAAGAGAGGATCAGATTCTTATTATTTCGATAGTTTTGGGAATTTACAACCACCATTAGAAGTAGTCAGATATTTAGGAAAAAACATTAAGTACAATTATGAGCGTTTTCAAAATTTTGGGACTGTAAACTGTGGACATTTGTGTTTAGAATTTTAATGTGGTGTATGTCGGTTGAAGAGTAGGGAGACACTTATCAGTGGGATGGTTGTCCTTCTCTAGCACTTGAGAAGTCCTACAGCTAGTAACAGCTAGAAAGTCAACCAATCAAAGGAAAACGTCCTTAGGTAATGAAAACCTTTGAAAACAACAGTGGAAGGGGAAAATGAGAAGTATAAAATCAGCTAGCCTCTCGAAGGAAAATATCATTCAGTCATCACCACTCATCACTCAACAACACCAGCAGCACCAGCAACAACAACAATATCATCACCATCATCAACATCCTCACCAACAGCAGCATCAACAACAACGACAACTGCAGTATCAGCAGCAACAGCAGTACTAGACACAGAAACACACACACAGACACCAAATAACCAGGATGAATCCATCGTTTGAGGTTAGCAACGGAGAGGAGATTAACTTCACCGAAGTTAATCTTCCTCTTGTTACTCCTCTTGCTGAGGACATTCAATTCCTCGCCAACGACATGGAGATTGAATCAACACTGAAATATTTGAATGCAATCAAGAAGAAAGAGAAGCTCCCTTCCGCGCTCTTCCAAGGAATACGGAATTCAGGATATATGAAGCGTCGAAGGTTCCAAGTAAATTTAATACCAATTCACTAAAATTAACATTGGAAAACTATTTAATTTATCTCCCGAAATGTTATGATGATGTAAAGCCTGTATACATTAAAGAATTAAATACTGGTAATTATACCATAACAAAACAGGATGATGGAAAATGTCTATTCAATTTGAAAATGTAATAAAATATATGCAAAACAATAAATTATATTATCAAAATAAAATAACAAAATTATTTTAAATGGGGAGTGGTAAATTTGGGAAGTTTCAGCCTTCTTTTTCAGCTTACTTTTCCAGCTTTATTAGTTCTGATACTTATTACAAATAAATGTTAATGAAATATAAAATCGAAATTTTCATTAGGGAATGGGAAATTGGGGAATTTTCAGCTTTCTTTTTCAGCCACTGTTCTTCTTTTTACATTGCGTGAATAAATGTAATTGAAAATTTAATTTCATAATTTTAAATGGGGATATGGGAAATTGAAACAGATCTGTTAACAGAAACAGGTCTGTTATCAGAACCGGATACCTGATCTGTACAACCAGGTCTGTTTAGAAGAACAGCTAGCTGTTTGATACAACCAGGTATCTGATCTGTACAACCAGGTACCTGATCTGTACAACCAGGTATCTGATCTGTACAACCAACTCTCTCATAAAAAACATGCTAATGTATCTGTTTATTAGTTATATATGGTTATGTTTCGTAAAATAGATCACAGTACACTAAAGACCACAAGACTGAAATAATCATTAACCCACTAACAGTTGAATGAGATAAATTTGAAAGAAAATGAATCAAAAAGTTTTAACTCAATTAACTAAAAGCCGAAATGCTCTAAAAAAATTTTTCTGATCTTAAACAACTCAAAAGTCAGAACAGTATTGGTCTGGAGGAAACATTTAAATCTATAACTGAACCACTACATGAACTTGTGAATGATAACAAAAATTTCAGACATTGATACCATCAGAGTTCAATAATGTTGAGAGTGGAAAAACTATGCAAAACTACTCTCAATCGACCGAGAGAGAAACACACCACCTAACAAGAAAAGGAAACTCACATTTCACAGTGCTAAGAGTCAATTCTCAAAACCTAAATATGATATTGAGAAGGCATTGGATTGGGGATGGATAGTGTTAATGCTCAAGATGATGATGATGATGATGATAATGATGATGATCAATTCTATTCTCAACCAGCTATAGAAGACACATCGTTTGAAGGCTTACCTCATATCTCGAAATCGTTAGCGAGAGAAGGTTCTCCTTATTCATCATCTAAGTTTATGAAGCAAATATCCCCACACTTCGCTTCCATTACCGGTTCAAGACTCACTCCATTCATCATTACCGTTAATGAGTCAAGAGCCCTCTCATTCATCGAACGTGTTATCAAATGAAACAGCTATACATTCAACGCCTTCGATAACGAGTCAATCAATCCAACATGAAGACAACTCAAAAATTTTGAATATCAGTGAACTGGCACGGAAGATCTTTTGGATAAGACATATGGTCCATACAAAATGCAAGTGGACAATTAATGTTGGGGAATTCACATATTAATGTGACTCACAAAAAATTGAATTGATGATGGGAAAACTGGCGTCTTACAAGCGGATTATATTCATTAATATTCCACCGCCTACCTCAAAATTATAATTCAAATGATCTAGAAATATATAATGAAATTTTATTGATAACTAATGTGCACCGGAGAAATTTTAATTTTGATGGACAGATCAGAGGAACAAGGGCAAAAGAAATATACAAAAATTATTAAACCACTCTTAACAAAATCACGTACTGCCGAGTCTACACCTAAATTCTCAAAATCTATTGTTTCTGGGACTGGTTTCATGTCACTCGCGACGAATAAACCCAATTATGTATATTGGGACGATCCAAATGAGTTGGTTGAGCGATTACAACTCTTAATTGCCTCTCAAACAGCTGGAAATACGAATCATACTAATGAAATTACATCAATAATTGAAGAATTGAGAGAGGCTCAAATTATACACTAAATTCATATATAATTGATTGATAACATTGAAATGCACTTATAATCATCATGTCTGTTGACAAGTTTGGACGTTATGTAAATGATAAGCAGATCTCTATTCATTTAAAACGACGTGAGAAAATACCAGGACTCTACATTGATAATGATGGAAGTTACAATATACAAGGAAGACGTTTAAAAATGGTCGTTTTGAGAATGCCGACTTGGCGATAAAAGAATATGTGGACCAAGTTGTAGACGATCTGAGAAATTTTCTAACATCAATGATTTCAACTCATCAAGAAAGGAATGAGAGATTATTATCCGATAAATTGTCTACAGTTGAACAGCGAATAATCAAGACTGAGAAAACTACATCAGATATTCTTGATAAAATTGTACGCTCTCATATTCGAAAGTAATAAATATGTCTAGACGGGGAATAATTAATGAAATACATGCTTCTTCACGTAAGCATTTTCTTAGACGTAGAGTCATAACAAAAGGGATAAACGAATTATGGCAAGCTGACTTGGTTGAAATGGGGAAGTATGCACACTCAAACAATGGGTATCGCTACATGCTAACAGTGATAGACACATTCTCAAAATTTGATGGGGAAGCAATAAAGTCTAAAAATGCAAAAGATGTTGCTGAGGCCATGGAGAAAATATTTCAATCAGGAGAGGATTCCCCAAAAATCTTCAAACAGACGATGGAAAAGAGTTCTTTAACACCCAATTTAAGATATTAATGAAACGATATGGAATCAACCACTATTCAACATTTAGTAGTCTAAAGGCGTCAATTGTTGAACGATTTAATAGATCATTAAAAGACCTAATGTGGCGTGAATTTAGTTTCAATGGGACATACAAGTGGGTTGATATATTCAAATCACTAATTTCCGTTTACAACAATAGACATCATAGAACTATACGAATGCCACCCGTTAATGTAAATACTAAAAATGAGAAACATATTTTGAAAACCGTCTACAATAACATTAAAATGTTTGCGGGAAGCAAATTGAAAATGGGTGATTATGTACGCATCAGCAAGTACAAACACGTATTTGAAAAAGGCTATACTCCTAATTGGACAACTGAAATTTTTAAAATAAACAAAGTACAGAATACTTACCCAACAACATACTTACTACAAGACTTCAATGGGAATCCAATTCAAGGTGGTTTCTACAAAGAGGAACTGAAAAACAAGTTTTCCTAACACTTATCTGGTTGAAAAAGTGTTAAAAAAGAAAGGCAATAGAGCTCTAGTGCGCTGGTTGGGTTTCCCCAAAACCGAAGACAGCTGGATTCATAAGAATGAAATTTTGTAATATTATAAGATTGAAAACAATTTTGTGTTTTGTATTTTTCTTTTTATTTTATCTTCAAGTTATTTATAATTTTTATTTTTCTTAATTTACTAATATGTACACTTAATCTTAAACATTTTTTATTTTTTAATTTATACATTTCAATTTCAATAAAGTATTGTTTATTAATCTAATCATCTAGTTTTCTTTTTTCATATTATCCATTAACAAGAAATGACATATTAATTGTCCTTCGTAAATGTTGATCGCACTTTCATTATTATCCAACTTTCTTTTAAGATTATTT
The DNA here is from genome assembly GCF_023558435.1 of Drosophila sulfurigaster albostrigata. Classification (NCBI taxonomy): domain Eukaryota; kingdom Metazoa; phylum Arthropoda; class Insecta; order Diptera; family Drosophilidae; genus Drosophila; species Drosophila sulfurigaster. The sequence continues at coordinate 24,252 of NW_026909722.1, read as the reverse complement.
ATTTTGTTCACACTAGTTTGGTTACTGTGTGAGTTCTGTAGTACAAAACATTTGGCTGCGCCAAACTCTTGACTCCGCTTCTAAAATTGATATGGAACTCTCAATTTCAAAGGGTATTACTAAATAATGTGCTCTTGCTATAGTTGAAATCTTATCTTCTTCTATTATTCGTTTATCATCCTGACTATCTAATGTAGTTTTTGTTACTTGACTGTAGTGATTTCATGCCCTCTAGACCTAAACAACTGCATACTAGAACGTTCTTGCTTTCCTGTATACAAAGTATTTGAATAATTTGATAATGAAATGCCCATCAAACAACATGCCTTTACCCCTTATTTTTTGATGCATATTTCACCAGAGTTATCGAAATTTTCATAAGTGTATGCATACATTTTTGAGCGTAAACCAACAAACTCAGTCATTGGTTTACCATGCAACTCATCCTTAAAGAAACCTAATCGTTTCTTATTACATTTCTTAAACTTATACAACTCGGCCAATTCATCTGGATATTCGGACGTGTCAAACTTTAACTCCACATCATCCTGAATATCTGCATAAAAATCATTTGTTTTATGCTGTAAATAAATGAATCCGTATCCATATAATTTAATTTGAGTGCTTTCCCAAACTTAGGTTTCATATAGTCATAATGGAAGTCATACATTTTGTATTTTGACATCTCCAACACTACAAATCCTAAATAAATTGGTTTATCACAAATGTTGTGTAACCTCTTCATTTGAATAGCATACATACTTTCACTGAACCTTGATGCACTATGAAAATTAGATTTTGATATTAAATCCCTGGCACATAATTTGGGTCGTCCTAACTTCCTATTTTCAACTGGATAGTCCCACTCCGTTATTATCCGTACATCCACCCTTTTTCACTGTTTTCCATGGTTTTTCCATAAACAGCATTGTTCAATAATTTAAAAAATCTTTTCAAAATTATTTTTGGCTCTGGTCCTATGCTCAGTGTTTATATCAATATATTTCTTGAGCCAGGCTTTCTGCCTAAATTGAAGGATGGAGTGAATTTTTTTTAATTCCAAGCCATGTCTCATACACTGTTTTAAAGTCTTATAGTATATGATATAATTCTTCTTTTCAGCGAGATCGGCTATTAACTTGGGAGTTTTACAACTGCTTGATGGTAGCTTGTTATCCGGACAGAATGGTAGATCATTATGTTCATCATGAAGTGAGTAAGGGTAATCTAGATCAACCTCTAGAATATATCCATATTCACTATTTTCATGAATATTTTCTAGATTAAAACTCTTAATCTGATTCGTGTCTAACCATTTGAACTCACCGTAAGGTAGTGGTTCAGACATAGCCCATCCATACAAATTGTTTGCATCCACATACATTAAAAATTCCGATTCTTTAGTAGGATCAAAATTTTTTAAGTATTTGTGGTTTGCTTTTGTATGTCTATGACTACATTGCACCAACCCACCCCGAATTCCACTCTTAAAATATGTAATCATATCAATATCAGTGAGTAACTCGAGTTCAATCTCTGTGGTTTTAACATAGCATCCCAATGACAATCCTGGTGTAGTGTAATAATGGGCTGGGTCAAGATTGTAAATTGAAGAACAAATTGCCCTAAAATTTTGGAAAACGTCTGTTAACAATAAAACATCAGTTTTCAAATACAATTCTAAGTATTCCTTCAATGAACGACAATTAAAATGATACCATACTTGGATGGCATGAGCGTAATCCTCTTCTGAACATTCTGACTCTGTTAAATTACTATAGAACTTGGATCTCGGTGGGAGAGAAGTTTCATCTAGTTTTTCAACAGAATCTAAATATTCATATGGGAAAACTCCTTTCCTGCGAAGTAGTTCAAAATCGGACTTGTTTTTGTACTGTGATTTCAGCACATTGAAATTCTCCTCACTCAAATTCCCCGCGAGTGTGTCTAGACTAGAGGGCATGAATCTGATAGTATCCAAAACCTGATTTCTAACGTATTTTTCCTTAGAGGGAGATATTTAGAAATTGAAATATACAATTCCTTATTCAAAGGAATAACTTTTATTTCCCCCTCAATTTCTCCAAGTTCTTTAACAAACAAATGAGAATCGTATTTGGAGAAATTGTGAAAGAATACGGGATAAAATCACCCGTCTTGTAATTAAGATTACAGGAATTATGGGCTGCACCTCTATATCTACCTGTAAAATGACAATGATCTTTCACTCTATCATTATTTAAAATACCCTTACATATGTGGCAAATGGTCGCTTTCCTAAAATTATCTAACTCATTATGAGTCATGTGCATTGGAACCACTATTTTCATGTGGTTCTCATACAAATCGGACAAATCTGACGTTAAATTTTTAATGAAAGTGCGAGCGACATCACCTCCTGTCTTCGAAACAAACTTATCTAAGCCAGAGTCAAATGCACACTTTATGTAGTATGCAAATGCTACTGGCACATGCTTATTAATAATATTCGTGTTTACACTTACATCTAATGATACTGGTTCCAATATACATTCAAAGTCTGCATACACGATGAACGGAACCTCCAACTGACGATGATGGTTTTTAAAGGTAATCTTCTGATCCTTCCTTGGTCCCTCGGTAACCACCCGACTACATCTCAATGTATGTTGAGCCGCCCTCTCCTCACTCGTTGAGTATTGTAAGCATTGATTACAGAACCAACGCTTAACTCGATGTTTACCCAGTTGTTTGGCAAGTAGACTGTGAATGAAAATTGAAATTGTAAGGTGATTGTGATATTTTCAAATTTAATGAATGTACTTACGATGAAATATTTTAATCCATACATAGTGTCCATGAATACCCGCCGTTGGTCCGTCGACGAATAATAAATTAATGTGGATTCTCATTTCCACTCCATCGCAGTAAAGTGGTCCAATTATTTTATCAGATTCCTCATCATACCCGAAAACATTTAAACTTATGTGAGGGTTTCGTTTAGTGAACTCTTTTATTTTTCGAATTTCCATCGGGAATGATAATCCATTGAAGTCAATCTTTATGTTATTCACCTCAATTATTGGGGACGTAATCTCAACACCATAACTATTACAATGGTATGATCTACTTATTGGTTTGAGAGCTGATATAATTGCCCACTTAAAACAGAACGCATCTTTGTTATGTACATTAACAACTGCCTTTCTATTTTTTAATTTAAGCGGAAGCTCAAAATGATTAGATCCTTTTGTCGGATCACATTTATAAACATTAAGCTCCAGCCTAATAATTCGTGTCAAGTTCCATCCACTATCCTTTTCCTGAAACTCACTCATTTTTGCGTCTATCACATTTTTATGCGATTCAAAGAAGCGGGTGAAGTCGGATCCAGTCGTAACCTGAGACATTGTGCTCTGGAACGATTTTATTTCTTGTTGAATATCATACTCTTTTATTAGCATGTACTCAGCAAACAACTCAAAATTGCATTTAGATGATAGGTGGGTAGTCATCACGCATTCCAAGTGTGGGATCAGTGCTAATCCAGCCTCATTTTGGAATTCAATAGGCATCCTTACATCCGCTCCCTCATTCTCAAACATGTATTGAGAATACGTCCCTTGTACCCATTCACAATCTGCTTGATTCTTCCATCCACCGGACGGATAGAGTTGTATTTATGTATATCAGTGCGAGCGCGGAAATGCCATTGCATACCTGCAGGTAGGTAATGCTGGCAGGAATAGCAATACTCTCCATTGATGGTGTTGGTGATGTAGTTGAAGTTGTTGATATTCTCGGATTCATGTTGATTCTTCCGTCCACCGGACGGATAGAGTTGTATTTATGTATATCGGTGCTAGCGTGGAAATGCCATTGCATACCTGCAGGTAGGTAATGCTGGCAGGAATAGCAATACTCCCCATTGATGGTGTTGGTGGTGTAGTTGAAGTTGTTGAAGTTGTTGATATTCTCGGGATTCATGTTGATGTTTTTTTGTTTGTTTCTTTTTTATTTGATGGTTGAATGAAATAAAGTTTATTTTATTTGAAGTATTGTTTTTAAAGTATTTGATTGTGTATTGTAAAATTGATTTTTACAATGTTGTTTAATAATAATAATTTTCGAATTTTACAATTTGTTTAAACAAACTTGATTTTGAAAGTTATTAACAATTTTCACTGCACAATTATATTTTGTTTTCGACGAGGGTTTTATTGTTAATACTGAATGTTTAAACAATTTTTCACTACACAATTATTCACTTAACAATTTTTAAATATTGTTAACTTTGGAGAATCGCGGAGCCGATGAGTATCTTCGAGTCACAAACTAGAAGTGATTTTAAGGATTTTAGGTTTTTGGATGAAAACCGAGGAAAATTGAATAGTGGACGAATATCTATGGGTATTCATGGTGTGGTACCCTCATTGCATCTTGCTTATAATATTCGGCTTTTCTTTTAGATTTTCTAATTTATGTTCAAGTGTCTTGGAAATGGTGTTGTACTCTCGTCTGAATTACATCACGTTCCCATCCTTTTTAACGTTCATCACATCGTCCTTCCTCCGCTCCGATTTCGAATACATTCGAAATGACGAGACAAGTGGGCGCCACACCTTCGTTCGTTTTATAGATAGCGTGGCGCCTACGATCGTTTTACAGCTAGCGATGCTAGCTAGCGTGCAAGGCGTCTTCGATCTAAAATCGTTTTCGAGTGCGACCCGACCCCTCACCGTCTCGTCTCGGGACACACGACCTCGAGAGCGTATCGTAGCACGTGTTCGTTGCACGTTTTCGTCCTCGAACTACGAATCGTTTTCGATTGCGACCCCGACCGCGATCCTCACCGTCTCGTCTCGATCTCGAGAGCGTATCGTAGCACGTGTTCGTCATACGTTTTCGCCCTCGATCTACGAATCGTTTTCGATTGCGACACCGACCACGATCCTCACCGTCTCGTCTCGACCTCGAGAACGTATCGTAGCACATGTTCGTTGCACGTTTCGTCCTCGATCTACGAATCGTTTTCGTTTGCGACCCCGAGTGCGAGACCGATTGCGACCCCGACCTCGAGGGCGTGTCGGGACAAGCGATCTCGACTCCGACCCCGAGGGCGTCTCGGGACAAGCGATCTCGACCCCGACCCCGATTTCCGAAGGATTTGTCTGACGAAACGCCCCCGACCCCGATCCCGATCCTTTCATCGCCCTGTCTCGGCTCGCGTACGATTCGTCACACAAATCCCACACTTGTCATTTCCACAGCTAACCCTAATTAAATTGCATCTTTATTACCCCACACTTGTCATTTCCACAGCTAACCCTAATTAAATTGCATCTTTATTACCTCACACTTGACATTTTCAATAGGTTACCCTAATTAAATTGCATCTTTATTACCCCTAAATTGACATTAATGACATGTACTTCCTTGTATAGAAATGTGCTATGTATAGAAACGGGTTAATTCAACTACTAAGGTATATTGCCTTCTCATTCACGATCGTCTAGTTGAATATATACCCCACTGACCGGATTAGTTCAACGTATCGTATAATTTTTCTCAAAATATTTCTTCATTCACCTTTTGGAAATCATTACGAGTAGACTTCAACGGATCGAAAGAAATTTAAAATTATATTGATTGAAAACAAGACCAACTTCACAACTCATATTTCGATACAACAACTTATAACTGGAATAAATAATTTTATGAAAATGTTTAACGATAAAATTTTTCCTGAACACATGGAATATTTATCAGAATCATTGAAATATTTTAATAATAGAATATGTGATGGACCATTGGTTTCTAATGTTCATGGTCAACATTTCGCATCCTGCTGTTGGCCTCATAACGATGTGGAGGATGGAGTCGATACATGTGCCTGTCATTTCTATACTGTTCGAAAATCAAAAAAAATTATAAAAATGTATGTTAGTTTAGAGAATCGATTTTAAACAATGTATTTGGAAATAAAATTATGTTAGATACAGAACATGTAAAGAAGAATACTATATCTTTAAGGGAAATGGAATTTTACAGCACTATTCGGTTTTTCTTTCAGATTTTCTATTTTATCTTCAAGCGTCTTTGGAAATGAATTGTTTGTACTCTCGTCTGAATTACGTCACGTTCCCATCCTTTTTAACGTTCATCACGTCTTCCTTCCTCCGCTCCGATTTCGATTACATTCGAATTGACGAGAGAAGTGGGTGTCACACCTTCGTTCGTTTTACAGGTAGCGATGCGTCACGCAAGGCGCCTTCGATCGTTTTTCAGGTAGCGTTGGGCTTCCGAACATATTTCGTCACGTTTCGTAACGTTGATTCGTGTTAGACGTTCACGTATTCGATCGTCTTGGATGTGGCGCTGCGTCACGTTTCCGTCCATTCGTTTCGTAACGTTTCGATCTAGTATGATGCGTTGCCCCACGACCTACGTTTTCGAGGTGGGTGTTCGCGCGTTCATACGCTACGTTCGTTAAAGAGCGTATCACGTTTCGTTGGACGACTTCGTCTCACGTTTTCGTGTACGATCTACGAATCGACTGCGACCCCGATCCCTCATTGTCTCGTCACGGACACACGACCTCGAGAGCGTATCGTAGCACGTGTTTGTTGCACGTTTCGCCCTCGATCTACGAATCGTTTTCGACTGCGACCCCGACCCCGATCCCTCACCGTCTCGTCTCGACCTCTCGAGCGTATCGTAGCACGTGTTCGTCATACGTTTTCGCCCTCGATCTACGAATCGTTTTCGATTGCGACCCCGAGTGCGAGACCGAATGCGACCCCGACCTCGAGGGCGTGTCGGGACAAGCGATCTCGACCCCGACCCCGAGGGCGTCTCGGGACAAGCGACCTCGACCCCGACCCCGACTCCGAAGGATTTGTGTGACGAAACGCCCCCGACCCCGATCCCGATCCTTTCATCGCCCTGTCTCGGGTCGCGTACAATTCGTCACACAAATCCCACACTTGTCATTTCCACAGCTAACCCTAATTAAATTGCATCTTTATTACCTCACACTTGACATTTCAATAGGTGACCCTAATTAAATTGCATCTTTATTATCCCTAAATTGACATTAATGAGAGGTGACCCCTAATTAGCACTTCCTTCAACAAGAACTTGATTTGTATAGAAACTTGATATTCCAACTACTTAACTCATTTTTTCGACTTTTTATACAACCAACATGGGGTACATAGGGATTTGATAGCCTGATAACCATAACCCTTTATCATCTTTACAGCTATCATCAACATTCATATATGCTACGACGGATTCATCATGTCATCAGGCCTGCTAACATCGATGGAAAGTGCGTAAGTACAGCATAGCCGTGTCTGTATTCATAGTTGATTGGGGTTGTGATTGTGAGGCTCTCGTTTCCTTGTTGTTCCGTGTTGGTATATTTTTCGTATTATTAAGTCATGAAGACAAACGTGTAAGCAAAACAAATTAACGTAACGATAAATAAAAGCTCAATAAATAAAGCACTATTGTTAATTAGAGATAATTTTATAAACGAAGTATGTTTATTAAAAATAATGTATAACATGGAGAAGAAAACAATGATGTGTTAAATTATTGATTCTGAGTTCTCCCCAAGTATTACACTCTGTCTACATTTTAACTTATGATGACTTACTACCCAGTCGAAGCCAAAAACCCACCCCAGCCCTGAACTGAGCCGGCAAGTTAGCTAGACAGAGTAGGCTTAGACGAGTAGAACCTCGTGGTGTTCGTCACATAATTAAATGGCGCCCAACTCGTGAGGCCTATGAAAAATGTGCCCCAAAACAAAAATTTCCTCATCAAACTATTCATTCTTTGTTGTATTGAAAACATAGGTGTATGAATTTTCTGCCTTCTGGATTGGCTGTTTACTGATGAGAACGTCGGAAGCAGACCAGGCGAAAATAACATACATAGCGGTGATTCATTAATTGATAGTGTTATCAATGAATTAAACCTGTTCTGGCCAATAATGTGATTAAGGAAATTTGTTGTAGAATTGATGAATTTCGATTCTCTACCGAATCAGTGTTAGGCCCAGTACACAATATTGTGTTGTGGTATTGAAATTGAGAATTGTTCAGTATTGGTTAATATCGATCTGTTCCTGTTTCAATCACAAACACTCATCAAATACGTTACTAATCAAAGTAGATTCAGCCTCTCAGTACTCACTTCCCATTATCTTAAAATCGCATTGAAGGGTAAGTCCCAAACTTAAAAACTTAAAACTTATAAACACTATATTATCGCTTATCGTAAACTTATTTTTGTCAATTACCTTGTCAATATCGAATACCGTACTAGTTCACATTCATTATGCCGGTTACTCGCAGCCACGAAAACCTCGCATCAGCTAGTTCACTAATTCTTTGCAAAATTTGCAATGATTTAAAATCGTCTGAATTTGAATTAGTAAAAAACCCCTTGTAGTCATAACTTTCACTCCGAATGTATATCCAATTGGCTCAATACTAGCGAAACTTGTCCAACTTCCAAAAGCCGTGCAGGATAGAGATATTTTGGCTCAGAACAATCTGAAGGGTTAAGCATGCTTCATACAGTTGCAGCACCCCCAGTTTCACGCGATGCCTCGGGAGCCTCTGGCACTAAACCGCGAGAGCGACCCAAAACAAGAGCTAATCAGAGAGAGAATCTAATGAGAAATGCCGAACAACCTCCTTCTTGGCAACACAGGGCAAGCTTAGAACAAAATGTACCTACTTCCAGGCAGCATCAAAATGCTGCACGAGAAAGTCGCTTACCCCGAGCATCAATAGTACAACCGCACCCGTTCCAGCTGTGTCTGAACAACGAGTTTAAGGACTTATCACTTCTTCACTCGATAACTTTCGAGCTGAACTAGTCGCTACTATCGCTGATCAGGTTGAATTTGCCTTCAGAAACTTAAATATTGCCGCCCAACCGCCAATAGTTCGTTCCGAGGAACCGCAATTGGAATGGGATAACGAAATTCCAGATCCGAATAACGAAGGATCGGGGCAATCAGGAAATATATCTGGTAGTCTCGATCGGCCTGACCGAATTTCCAGTACCATTGTTAATTGGCATCTTAAGTTCAGTGGTACACCAACTGATATACCAATCGATGACTTTATATATCGAATAAATTGCTTGACCCCTCGTTGTTTGAGCGGAAACTTTGATACGTTGTATCAGTTTGCTCACTTACTATTCTCAGGTTAACATTCTATTGAGGTTTCATCGTAGCTCTCATCATAGGAATTGGTATAATCTTTGTTCTCGTTTATGCGAAAGATACCAAAATCAAAGAACCGATGAAGACATAAAAGATAGCTTACGACGCAGGAAACAAAAGTTTAATGAACCTTTCGATGAATATCTGGATGCTATGTTGAACATAGCAGATACGCTTAATTCTCGTCTATCCGATACCGAATTGGTCTCTTATGTTAAACAGAATTTGAAACCAGATCTTCGACATGAACTATTACATGTTCCAATTTCAAATTTAGCTATCCTTCGTAGAGAATGTCACAAACATGAAGAATTCTACTCACAACTGCCTAAACATCAAAATCGATCGAATAACCCCAACCGAGTTATTCATGAGATTGCTTTAGAAAAAGACCTGGAGTTAAGCTCTGAAGACGAAGACTCATAATCAGCAGATGTAAATGCTATGAAGTATTCTGATAATTTCAAATGCTGGAATTGCGATGAAATTGGTCATCGTTACCAGGATTGCCTGAAATCACGTCGTATATTTTGTTATGGCTGTGGAAAACTTGACACATATAAACCAAACTGTACAAAATGTAAAACCAAACAGGAAAATTCGCAGAAGGGTATTCGCTTACCACCAAAAGCGGATATCCGCAATTAAAATAGAACCAAATTCTCTAGAGTATTCTCAACCACCTGCTATATCGAATAACTTACCCGACTTACAAATTCATTGACATTTTATACCTTATCATTTGCGATTAGGAAAAATACACACATCTTCAAAATCACGTGCTGCTCATCGTATGCATACATTTTGGTCGAAAAAGCGTGTACTAAATTCTTATAGGATATCAGCTATCGTAAATAAAGACAACGATATACGACCCTTTACTTACCTCAACATTCTCGATCAGCGTTGTTTGGCCTTGCTCGATAGCGGAGCAAATAAAAGCGTGATCGGAGGAAACTTAGCAAAGTACATTTTTGAAAATAATATTAACTATCTTAAATCCAAAGGATTTGTTAAAACTGCTGATGGACAACCTCAAAGGTCGCATGTACCATTAATCTTCCGATCGAGTATAATTCGACAAAGCAATCTTTTTGAGTTCCTAATTGTTAGCGCCATCACGCAAGATGTTATTTGCGGAATAGACTTTTGGAATAAATTTGGAATTTCTGTTAGTTATGTTAATGCAGTAACTGAATCTGAAATTGAAAATGAACCGATACCCAAATTGTCTCTTACAGTGATGCAAAACGCAGATTACAAGCAGTTGTTGATTTTTCCGTCATGCGAAACGGACGGCTTAGGAACAACAACACTTCTTGAACATTCTATAGACACAGGAGATAGTACTCACATTAAACAAAGATACTATCCCATATCTCCAGCTAAAGAAAAGCGACTTTGTGCCGAGATTGACCGCATGTTACGTTTAGGAGTAATAGAAGAAGCTTCGTACTCTACATGGTCCTCGCCTGTGGTTTTGATTGTTAAACCTGGCAAAGATCGCCTATGTCTTGATTCTCGAAAGCTAAATGCAGTGACGAAGAAGGACGCATATCCCATGCCTAGCTTAGAAGGTCTTCTAAGTCGATTGCCATCTGTTATGTGCATTTCCAAAATCGATTTAAAAGATGCCTTTTGGCAAATTTCTCTAGATAATGAAGCGCGACCAAAAACTGCTTTTACGGTACCAAATAGACCCTTGTATCAGTTTACTCGCATGCCATTTGGCGTGTGTAACTCCCCTTATACAATGTGTCGACTTATGGATCAAGTAATTCCCGAATTTCCGGTGCCACAGTCCAGACGCCAACTGAGACGATTCCTGGGCATGACTGGTTGGTACCAGCGTTTTATTCCCCAGTACTCAACGGTCATCTTTGCACTAACAGAGCTGCTAAAAGGAAAGAATGGAATGAAGAGGCCCAACATGCGTTCGAAGCAATAAAACATAGACTATGTGCTGCTCCGTTTTGCGTCATCCCAACTATGAGTTGCCATTCATAGTGCATAGTGCAGGGGGTAACTTGTATTGCGTTTTATTTCCACTTGAAAATATACATGTGCTGTTGTGCCGAAAATTTGAACATATGATAGAAGGCGGAATGAAAAACTTCAAAAAGGGGCAGGGTGACCATCTTCAGAGGAAACCAAGAACAGTGTGTCTGTGCGTATGACACGGTCACACACACGTACTAGCTTGTCTATCGATAACTCTCGATCGCGACCACATATCAACTGGCCTGAGTGGTCACACCTGCAGTCATCTGGCATCATATCATCCTTGCAATGAGGTTGCAAAACGGTATCATTGTCCAAATGGACCGGACAGAATCCCGGCAAGGTGGAATTCTGGGCCATTGGCAAACCGTTGGTGCTCGGCAGGAGGCCAGGTAGGATGATGTGAGGATACATCAGTGCCGAGCACCAGGGACACCGTCGATGGCTGGAACCAGCGTTCGTCGGCGAGCGTGATGCTGCGGAATTGCTCCAGAGTTCTCGCCATCGACGGGTCGGAGGGGTGCGGCTGCAGAGTTGCGAGTCCACCTGCAGCAGCACCGCGACTGGTCGGATGTCCGTGAGCGGATGATCGCCGTGCAGACGCCTTCCGTACCAGCACGCGGGTGACGGATAGCCGGTAGGCTGTTGCCAAAGATGCGCTGATACGGCTGGTCGCCGCTGCACGGGTCGATCAGCGCTCGCATCTCAAATGTTTTGCATCCGGTGTCGATCGGGATGTTGGCCGTCGGAAGTATGCTCACAGCCTTGCCTGCAGCAAGGATGCGAGCGACATCGGAAAGGCCTCCTCGGACATCGGCGGGCCGGTCGATGGGGTGACGGCGAGCGGGGCGTGACCGTGGCGAGCGTGGCCGTGGTAACGCGACCTTGGCGAGCGCGGCCTTGGAGAGTGGCCTTGTTGGGGTTCGGGACCGGTGGAGATTGGTTGGTTATTTCGCCTCGTCGCTGGGTTGAGGGTGAGCGCTTTCTCCTTGAAATGCAGCAGTGTGTGGTGATCCCCGACACGCCTGCGCTGCGGCAGTATTGCTTGGGTGTTGGTGGGCCAGACAGTTAGGGCAGTACTGGTTGATGAGTACTGCTCTCAACCGTTTCTCCGCTGTCAGCCTCGGGATCGCTGACACCTCCGGAGTGGGTGGATCACGGCACACGCGACACCAGGAACGAGTTGGTGCCAGCAGGGCGGTCCCGGTGGGTTGATGTATGTGATGGCATACTACATGGAATGAAACAAGAAAAAACAAACGATTATTGTAATAGCCTCTTTTGCAGTATGACACACGGAACAGGATAGCAGGGACAACACAGGGACGACGAATAGGGAGCAGGAATAGGATATTATTCGTCCTTCAGTCCTTCTGACGTGGAGGGTCAGCTCTTCCATCAGGAGTAGAATAAGTTTGGCAACAGGTCTTCGGATGGTACCCCGCGCCGTGAGCACATCTACCACTCGAACCTTGGCGTCGGTGCCTGGACACGTCGTCAGCACCCGTCCTAGGCGCCATTCGTTAGGGGAGGTTGTCTTCCTTTATGACGACCATGTCACCGATCCGAAGGTTCCGGGTAGGGTTGCCATTTCGTCCGTTTGTGCAGCTCCTTCAGGTACTCATCTTTCCAACGGAAACAAAATTGTTGGTGAAGAGCCTTCAGTCGCTGCCATCGATTGAGGATGGGAGGTGGCCGGTTGGTTAATTGGTGGTTCCAACACCGAAAGAAGAGGGCCACCTATGAGGAAATGGCGGAAGTAGTCCGCAGGATCCTCGGACATAGGGAAATCGGCCTCGAGTTCAGGCAGGCTTCGATCTTAGCGAGAGAGTGGACAACTCTTCGAACGTATATTTCGAGTGGAGGTCGCGTAAAAGAGTGCCTTAAAACTCTTTACGCCGGCTTCCCATAAACCACCCATATGCGGGGCGCCCGGCGGGTTGAAGTGCCAGGATAGGCTCTTGTGGGCATGTTGTGCGATGATGCACTCCCTTGTCGCTTCAAGAAGTCGTTGGAGAATCACCTTGTCAGCTCAACGAAGGTTTTCCCGTTGTCCGAATACATTTGGTGTGGACACCCGCGCCGTGCGATGAAACGGGAGAATGCGGCCAGGAATTTCTCCGTCGTGAGATCCGATGTTGCCTCAGTGGATCGCCTTCGTGCTGAAGCACACGAAGACGCAGACGTACGTGGTGATGAGGCAGGCTCGGCCGTGTAATTCTTTATTTCGAATGGGCGGCGAAGTCGACTCCAGTGTGCGTGAAAGGTCTCGAGTAGGACGCCCTTTCCTTGGGCAAGTCCCCCATCATTTGGGTCTGCAATCTCTTCTTGTAGATGACGCAAACCTTGCAGGAGTTGATGGTGGATTTAACGAGGACCTTCAATTTGGGAATCCAGAATCTGGAACGGATCAGCCGCATGACGACTTGGTTACCCCCATGTAAGGATATACGATGGGTGAAACGAACCAGTAGTCGTGCAAAGGACGAGGAATACGAGAGGATGATTGGATGACTCTCATCGTAACGCAGCGAGTGGGACGCCCTCAGACGCCCACAGGCCCGTAGAATCCCCTTGCCATCGAGGAAAGGGTTCAAGTTTCGGATTGAACTTGAGGAAGGAACCTGCTGCTTGGACTGCAGACATTGGTATTCTTGTGGAAAAGTGTGACGTTGAGCCATGACGATTAGCCGCTCTTGGATCCGTGACAGCTCATCCGCCTGGACCACGGTAGAGCTTGGAACTGCCAACTTCCGACTCCTATCGATGAATCGGAGAACATAGGCAGACGTGCGCAGTGCCCTGCCAAACTCAGAGAACCTTGCTCAGGAAGTCGGGAGTCGGAGGCGACTTAGCGACGTTGCATTTAATCCGCTGCTCCAGCAGAGTCTCCGGAATGGGACTTGGAGAAGATGGCCATTGATCCGACGGGAGATGAAGCCACTCTGGTCCATGCCACCACAACGGATTACGAACAATTCTTGTGGCAGGACACCACGGCTTGCCAGATCTGCCGGATTGTGCTCGGATCGCACATGCGACCAGTTCTTGGCGTCGCTGGCTTGGACAATCTTGGCCACCGATTGGCCACAAAGGTTGTCCATCGGCAGGGTGGCTTGTTCAACCAGGCGAGAACAATTGTTGAGTCGGTCCAAAAGAAAGTCTGGAAACTTTCTGCTGGCAGGTTCAGGAGGAGGGCAGCAGATAACTCAGCCAACAGGACTGCGCCACAAAGCTCCAGACGTGGCACTGAGAGAGACTTGACCGGAGCCACCTTTGTCTTCGCAGTAAGGAGATGTGTGGAAACCTTGTTCGCCGTTTCCACACGGACATAGATCGCTGCTCCATACGCCCTTTCTGACGCATCACAGAATCCGTGGTACTGGAGCTTCACTCGTGTCTGAATTGGACCCATCTTGGAATCCGATCTTTCCCAGAGCAGGATAGCTCTGGAGGTACTCCTTCCATTGGAGTGAAAGATCCGTGGGTAGGTGCTCGTCCCATTCGAGCGTTCTCAGCCAGATCTCCTGCATGAAGATCTTGGCTCGGATAACGAAAGGGCCAGCCACCCGGCTGGGTCGAAAAGCTTAGCGATTTGCGAGAGCACTTCCCTCTTCGTGTAGGAGTCCTGATGGGCAACTTCTGGTGGCATGAAAAGAACTCGTCATCGTGAGCTTGCCACCTGATGCCCAGAGTTTTCGCCGTACTAGAGTCTTCGAGTTCGAGGAAGTCTTCTCGTAGTAGATGGTCCCTTGGAATGTCCTTCAGCACGCTCTTATGGTTCGACGTCCATTTCCTCAGCGGAAGCCAGCACTGTCCAGGGCTGCACACACTTCCGTAATGGTCCGGATGGCCTCTTCTCTTGTGTGTGTCCCCGCTAGGACGTCGTCCACGTACATATTGTTGGAGATGACATGGCTTGCGAGAGGATACCCAAGCGTATGTCATCAGCAAGTTGCTGAAGGACTCGTAGAGCCAGGAAAGGCGCACAGTTGACACCGAATGTCACCGTGTTCAACTCAAAGTCACGGATCACACCGTCCGACGTGCGGAACAGAATTCGTTGGAACGGTGTGTGCTTTGAGTCCATGAGGATTTGGCGATACATCTTCGTTATGTCCGCATTGAACACATATCGATAGTATCGCCATCGGAGGATCTGCATCGTAAGATCCGATTGGAGAATGGGCCCTGAATGAAGGATATCATTCAGACTCTTGCCATTTGAGGATGGACAAGATGCGTTGAAAACGACCCGCACCTTCGTTGTGGTGCTATCCGGTTTGAATACTGCGTGGTGAGGCAGGTAGAAATTAGAGTCGTGCCAATCGCTTGAGGCGATATGGGTGTCATATGACCCAAGTCCACGTACTCCTGGAGAACGGCATTGTACTGTTCCTTTAGAGAATCGTTTCTTGACAAACGATTCTCGTTCTTGAGGAATTGAGCCAGCGCTATAGATCTGGAATGACCCAGTTCAATGCCATCGGGCTTCCGGAATGGAAGAGTCACCCGATATCTGCACATTGTGCTACGAGAAGTAGTCTTAACGAAATTTCTTCGCAAACGAAGTCTGACTCCTTTATCAGCTTCGCTGGAATATCCTCCACCTCCCAAAATTTGGAAAGTAGGCTGTCGAGCTGTTCGTCTGCTTGAGGGCGACTCTTGTCGAAAACGCAGAAACAGTTGTCGACATACTCTGGGAGACGGGCCGGTAAGAATCCAGCCAAACACGGTTTCCTGCCCAAGGAGTGAGCCACAAATGTTTGGCCGGGAGCCGCTCAAGATGACCGACGGAAGGATATCCGCGCCAATTAGTACATCGATCTGAGCGCTTTGTAGAAATGTGGATCTGCCAGTTCTATCGCTGGTAGATCCTTGAGGAAAGTTCGCGGCATATCGAAGGAGGGCAGTTTGCCTGCCAACTGTGGAATTACGAATGCCGAAGTCTCGATATGGAGCCTCGGCTTCGTCGGAGAACCAATGCTGAAGTGACATAACTTCTGCGATTGGGCCGCAACTGCGTGATTTAGCCCGGATACCTGGGCTCGCACGGACTGGAAAGGCAACTTAATGCGTTGGAACAAACGCTCAGAAATGAAGGTCGCTTCGGACCCGGAATCAATTAACGCACGTGCGGTATATGTAGTGCCCAAGTGGCAAACATTGATTACCGCCGTGCCGAGAAGGACATTCTGAGCGTTATTAGCAAAGAAATTCTGCACATTTGTTGCCGTTGGATTTGGAGTGGACTGTATGTTGGACGATGAAGAGGCACCATTGTGGGCACTGTCACCCCGATGGAGAAGAGTGTTGTGCCGCCCTTTGCATGTAAAGCAATTGTGCGCACTTGTACACTCGGAGTTGGTGACCTCTTGCGAAACAGTTCAAACAGAGACTTTTCTGTTTGATGTATGTCATCCTCTCGTTGACCGACATTTGCAAGAAACGCGGACACACCGACAGGGTGATTCTCCTTTGAGCACAAGTCACACGATTTGCTTTTCGGAGTGACTCGGGCCTCAAAGGAGTTGACTCGCTTCGAATTCTGCGGACGGGATGGTCCTGCAGTCGCGATCTGTGAATTGGCAGTCTGTTTTACGTCCTCAATAGCTTCGAGCGTACGGTAACGCTCATTGAGGAACGTGCTCATATCCTGCCATGCGGGAATTTTCGCTTTGTCCACCAACGACTGCTCCCACAACGAGAGTGTGAGCTTGGGAAGTTTGGACGAGCAGAGGAAAACAAGGATGCAATCTGCGAACAGGCTACAGACGGAAATGTCTGAATGCTCAAAAGCGGTCAAGCAACGCTGAATCGTGCTCTGCAGTTCCTTGATAGCTGCTCGACTCTTGGGTAACCGTGGACAGGTTAAATAGGATCTTCAACTGGCTTGTGATCAACAAGCGCTTGTTCTCAAACCGTTCGCAGAAAGCACCAAGCCGACGCGAAACCATCGTTCGTCAGCGGAAATTTAGCTACTATTTCATTGGCCTCTCATCTGCGGTCTTCGAATTCAGATGGAAAAGTTTCTCGACCGGAGTCAACCTTGGATTGTTGACATAGATGTGGAGTCACGGAAAGTCGAAGGCCACCGCAAATAATCCCACGGAAAACTTCGGTGTCGACTGGAGAACCGGCAGCCACTGGAGTATACAGGAGGAACGGATGGTTCCACTCCTGCTGGACCCGGAAACCTGGGTAATTTGCCCCTAACACGGGCGAGACACCGCTCGTACACTGCATAGCAGTGATCGTACTTCCTCCATCTGTGTGCCTTCACCGTCGCCGTCTTGATGCAGTGCATCAGCACATGTGATAAGCGGCTTCGACGTTGTCCCAGAGGACTTGCAGCCGGTCACGACGGATTTCGTACGTGTGTACATTGTCGTCGCGGCTGCAGGCCCTCTGACCCGACTCTCGAAATGCACCAGTCTGTCAGGGCAGCAGAAATTGCTGAGAGCCATCGCACGGGTTTTGCTATATTGGCTTGGACGGAACGGGTAGTTGCCTGACTACGTAGAGCAGTCGATGTGTGCTGCAACAGCGAGTCTTTGACAGAAGACGGACGGCGATCGACCTTTACTCGGAGTTGAGCGGCAGGTGTGGCGGATTGGGACGAAGGAGCGGGCAGAAGCGGATGACAGGCGACGAACTGTGTCGGAGGCTTTAGCGAGTGTTTTGAGTCCTTTTCGCTCTTTTGGCGGACATACTATGCTTCGGCAGTCACTTTGAGTCTTTTCTCAAAAGACTCACGGTAAACGGACAGCCAGAAAGCAAGCACAAAACAGATAGAACTTCGGCTGTCACAGGATAGTGAGCAAAAGCCGACACAAGAAAACAGACGAGGAACAAAATCGCTGTTGGAAAAACAAAAAATGTTTGAGTAAAACACAAACAGCAGCGTGAATCTTTATTTCTCGGTGTTGATTGCTGCTTACTTATATACGTATACGGAAATGGATAATATATGTGTATATATGTGGATATATGTGTGTATATACGTGTGTATATATGTGTGTATATATGTGTAATAATGGATAATATATATATATGTGTGTATATATGTGTAATAATAATATATATATATATATGTGTGTGTATATATATGTGTATATATATATGTGTGTATATATGTGTTTATATATGTGTGTGTAATAATGGATAATATATATATACGTGTAACAATGGATTTTGAAAATACTGTATAGTTTCAATATTTGCGGACCATATACGGAGTGTATATGTGTAAAGTGTCGTGTATGAAATGGACGTGTGTATGTGTGTTGTGTGTGGGATGTATATATGTCGTATGTATGTGTGTGTATATATATATATGTATATATATATATATGATGTAGCGGATCTACGCGTTTGCTATGAGAGCTCTCTTGTTATTTGAATATAACCAAAGAGAGCTTGGAAGTGTGTTAAAGAAAAACAGACAAACGCGATACGACAGAAAAAGAAATAGCAAAGTACACACAACCGCGGCCAAAAACGGAAAAATAGTAGCGAACTCTTTTTAAACTGTATAGATACTTACACATACATATACATATAAGGATATATATATATATATATTGTGCCAAGTATACACAAAGTAGAAAAAGATGGCTGAAAATGCCTGTCGAACGCTTATGTACTTATATATATGCTGTGTTACATATATATAAGTTACAAAGGAAAAAATATGGCGCGAACACGACACTTGCACAAATGTATGGGAAAAAAAAAAGTGTATTACTTATCTTGTCAACCAATGCTATATTTGGGGTCGAGCGATAAATCCAGCTCGAAGGACCAAAATGGGGGAGGGGCGACGCTTGTTGAAAAATAATAACACTTTCAATTTCAATTAATATAAACTTGTAACTTGTATTGCGTTTTATTTCCACTTGAAAATATACATGTGCTGTTGTGCCGAAAATTTGAACATATGATAGAAGGCGGAATGAAAAAGCACTAAAAGGGCAGGGTGACCATCTTCAGAGAAACCAAGAACAGTGTGTCTGTGCGTATGACGGTCACACGCACAGTATACTAGCTTTGTCGCTATCGATAACTCTCGATCGCGACCACACTGTCAGCTGGCCTGAGTGGTCACACCTGCAGTCATCTGGCATCAACAGTGACGCTTCAACATATGGCATCGGCGCCGTATTAGCTCAACTTGATGCAGAAGGCAACGAACTACCCATTGCCTATATGTCGAAAAAGTTGAACAAAGCACAACGGAATTAGAATGCTTGGCAGTTGTATTAGCCATTAAGCGATTCCGTATGTATATAGAAGGCCAATCATTCAAAGTTATAACCGATCATGCAAGTGGAAATGGATGATGAATCAAACAGACCTTCATGGCAGACTCGCTCGATGGGCGTTAAAGCTACAAGGAATGGATTTTCAGATCGAACATCGGAAGGGCAGTCAAAATGTAGTCGCTGACACTCTATCCAGAGCATTCGAAGAAAATGTAGATGTTGTTGAGCTCGAAATACTACCAGAGATAGATTTAAACTCGGATGCATTTCTCGAAAGTGATTATGTCGAGTTAAAAGAAGATGAGCAAATCCAATCTTCCGGATTTCAAAATCATAGACGGATATTTATATTACAGAGCAGTATGCCTTCCGACGTCAGCGAAGATATTGGCGATGGCTGGAAACTGTACGTCCTACATCTCTCAGAAATTCGGTGATAGTTTCAGCTCATTGTACCCCAACGTCAGCACATTGCGGCACAGCGAAGTGTCTAGAACGCATTCGTAGGCATTTTATTGGCCACGAATGGTAGTGGAAGTGCGAGACTTTATCAGCAAATGCGATATATGTCAAACCTCAAAATACCCAACACAAAATCTAAAGCCGCCAATGGGTATTCAAACAATTAGTGAGCGAGTATTTCCAGAACTCTACATAGATTTCATAGGTCCGTTTCCACGCTCAAAACTTGGTAATATCGGAATTTTATCATCCTAGATCATCTTTCAAAATTCATTCCTTATACCAGTTAAAGAAATTCGACCTTAATAATCATTGATCACTTGCGCAACACTGTATTAAACTGTTTTGGCACACCAGAGTTCATAATCAGCGACAACGGCACTCAGTTTAAAAGCCGAGAATTCGCTGCATTTTATCTTCGTATGGTATCAAACACATGTTCACTGGAGCATATTCCTCAAAGTAATGCAGCTGAAAGAGTCAATAGATCCATTAATGCGGCGTTAAGATCATTTATTCGATCGACCAGCGAGAATGGGATATATATGTTGTTAGCAGTATCAATTGTGCTCTACGCAATAACATACATCAATCGATAGGCGCGTCACCGTACTATGTTGTATTTGGACAGCATATGATGACGCATGGTAAAGACTACACAGTGCTTAAAAATTTGAATCTCTTTCCAGATTTTACGTCTTCGATTGAACTCTCGATTAAAATCTGCTGTTGAGGTAGCTGTCTAAATTAAAGTTGCAAAAAATAAACATCTGATTGTCACAAATCAAAGCATCAGCTGATGCGCCAAAGCCTTAGTAAGTTGGCAACTCTACTTAGCATAGCTCAACTGTTGAGTCTATCGAACGGGGAGTAGTGCATTGATCCACACAGAGATGCTTTGAGCACTCACTAAGGGCAGCCATCTTCACTTTTGCAACTTTTTCACTGAGAACATACGTATTACCTCAGACCAAAAATTTGCAAAAATAAATATAAAATAATACTGCAACCAAGCCAACAATTATGGCAGCCAAGGTTTTCTTTTGTCGCCAACTTGGATTGGCCCGGCTCTATTAGAGAATTTAAATTGCTAAATTTTCTCTTTGCTTGAGGTTATTGCATATTAGCAATTGCACCCGCTAGACCCTCCATAGAGTGTAATAGGTGTTGCACATTGCGGTCCTCGAAAAGATGCGTAAGTACAGCATAGCCGTGTCTGTATTCATAGTTGATTGGGGTTGTGATTGTGAGGCTCTCGTTTTCTTGTTGTTCCGTGTTGGTATATTTTTCGTATTATTAAGTCATGAAGACAAACGTGTAAGCAAAACAAATTAACGTAACGATAAATAAAAGCTCAATAAATAAAGCACTATTGTTAATTAGAGATAATTTTTATAAACAAAATTAAGTATGTTTATTAAAATAATGTAGACAAGTAGGCTTAGACGAGTAGAACCTCGTGGTGTTCGTCTGAGTATATATATATACTGTGTTTTGCATCCAGTTTGATGCTACATTTCCACACATAGAATATATATACATATATATTCTTCTTTAGTATTTGGAATATCAAATTTCTATACAAATCTAATTCTTGTACAAGGAAGTTAATTAGGGTCACCTGTCATTAATGTCAATTTAGGGGGTAATAAATGCAATTTAATTAGGGTCACCTGTGGAAATGGTGTGAGGTAATAAAAGATGCAATTTAATTAGGGTCACCTGTTGAAATGTCAAGTGTGAGAATAATAAAGATGCAATTTAATTAGGGTCACTTGTGGAAATGATGAAAGTGTGGGATTTGTGTGACGAATCGTACGCGACCCGGACAGGGGCGATGAAAGGATCGGGAGCAGGGGCGTTTCGTCACACAAATCCTTCGGGTCGAGGTCGGGGTCAAGGTCGCTTGTCCCGAGACGCCCTCGGGGTCGGACGAAAACGTGTGACGAACACTTGCTGCGATACAGGGGTCAGGGTCGCACTCGGGCTCGCACTCGGGGTCGCAGTCGAAAACGATTCGTAGATCGAGGACGAAAACGAGTGACGAACACGTGCTACGATACGCTCTTATCATTAACGAACGTAGCGTACATTGACAATCAGGGGCGCGCGCGCTGCCCAAAACGATCGAACACGTGAACGTTCACCTCGAAACGTAGTCGGAGTCGGGGTCGAGGTCGCGTGTCCCGAGACGGGACGGTGAGGGGATCGGGGTCGGGGCGACGAAATACGACGTGTCGTACCAAAACTAACGAAGTGCCTAGAAAACGGCGCCTTTAACAAAAGGACGAACCGGAACCCCACCTCAAAACGTAGGTCGGGGGCAAGTCATCTGCGAAACGACGGAAAGGACGGCGGCGCAGCGAACAAACGAAGAATCGTAACGAACTGAACAAAGTTCGCTAGAAAAGTGAAAACGCTCCTAAAAACGACGAACGCCCACGGACCACCACCTGAAAACGATCGTGGGCCACGCTACCTGTAAAACGAACGAAGGGGACGACTTGCCCCCAATTAAGACGAAACGGGGAAAGGGGAAACGTTAACTTAAAAAGGTGGGAACGTGATGGAATTCAGACAAAGTACAAACCATTTCCAAGCCTTGAAGATAAAATAGAAAATCTGAAGAAAAACCTAATAATGCTGTAAAAATTCCTTTCCCTTAAAGATATAATATTCTTATTTTCATGTTCTGTATGTAACATAATTTTATTTCCAAATACATTGTTTAAAATCGATTCTCTAAATTAACATACATTTTTTAAATTTTTTTTTTTTTGAGCGAACAGTATAAAATGACAGGCACATGTATCGACTTCATCCTACACATCGTTATGAGCCCAACAGGGATGCGAAATGTTGACCATGAACATTAGAAACCAATGGTCCATCACATATTCTATTATTAAAATATTTCAATGATTCTGATAAATATTCCATGTGTTCAGGAAAAATTTTATCGTTAAACATTTTCATAAAATTATTTATTCAGTTATAAGTTATTGTATCGAAATATGAGTTGTGGAGTTGGTTTTGTTTTCAATCAATATCATTTTTAAATTTCCTTCGATCCGTTGACGTCTACTCGTAATGATTTAAATGGTGAATGAAGAAATATTTTGAGAAATCATTATACGATACGTTGAACTAATCCGGAGGGGGTATATTCAACTAGACGATCGTGAATGGAAGACAATATACCGTTTCCTTTGGTACTCTTAGTTCAGTTGAAATTTTAACATCAATTGGCCCTGATTTGACCGACTCGTTTTGATATGAAAGATCAACAACAACAATAGGACCTTTGACTTGAAGTCTAGTGGTGATAAAAGTGGACGAGGCTCACGGTTGTAGTAACTCTCTTGGAATTTCACTACATATCATACAAGGCAGCAAACCGATTTTCATTGAATTTTACATTTAAATCTTCATATGGATAGACTTCAAATTTAAATACACTTTTGCAATTCTCAAATTGTTTGTAATTAGATTGCCATGTAAACGCAACGACTGCAAACCGTGGACGTTCTCTATTTGCAGCTAGCTTAACGTTCCATACATGATGGTCCCTGTACCAACGAGGATTTTATAAAATCCCAGCTGCGGAATGAAAGTGGAAGTGTAGCTACTTTTGACTACATTGAACATTTTAATTTTAGTAGTATCGCTTGGAACAATGTGGGGTACCCAACTAATGTTCTGTATAGCAATTTTATGTTCAACACCTCCGACTGTTTTTTCAAACATATCATTCATATTTTTAGCTAGCAAGAGAATGAGTTCATGTTTACAATTGTAGTGGTCGGATTTGACCAAAGCGGTTGTTTAGGTCGACATTGTTAATTTGGGTTCTGTTAGGTCAGATTCTGTTAAAGTACATTCTGTAATTTTTTATTCGGTTAGGAGTTCTGGTAAGTCAGTCTGTTAAGTTTGCTTTGCTGTTCCTCTGGTAAATCTGCTGATCCGTTGTTCCTATCTATTTTGTTGCTAATTTTGTTTTGTGCATAATTTTTCTGGTCGATCGCGAGGCAGCGCAGGCTTACAGCGTCTCCCCCCCTCTCTATTCTTGTAGTCGCGGTCTCTTTTGGTGTTTGTCACAACCCGTGCATCGAACGATTATACCGTTTCTTTTTTGTCACCACCCGCGCATCGTACGTGTTGGCACCGGATCCGTGCCTTGGTTGGTGTGCCGTTGCTCGTACTTCGAGCAATCCACTACTCGAAAACAACAACTTGTAGTGGATCAATATTTGCTGAAATCTTTATTATTTTCATTATATTTCGTACATTTCATTG